>NC_045447.1:100733326-100854729 GCF_002776525.5 Piliocolobus tephrosceles
AAGGAAGGAAGGAAGGAAGGAAGGAAGGAAGGAAGGAAGGAAGGAAGGAAGGAAGGAAAGAAAGAAAAGCATAAACGGGTCTTAACTCTGCACACTTCATAATTTGCAGAAGCAGAAGTCATTTGATAAACATCAGACCCTTAATAATATGTATTTTGCTTTTCCATTGTCTCTGAACAATTATTTCTGAGTGTGTTTCCGCTTTTTCTTGGATGGTTCTCTGAAATAAAGTCTAACACCTTTCTATTAAGACTGAAAGCAAATTGTTCAAAGAGAAACAAACAATTGTGACTGCTGAGTTTGAAAGAGCAGAGAAACTATGCTACCGTCAGAGTTGGCACTGTGTGTCCCAAGGATCAGGAAATGGAACTGGGCATCTCACAAGATGAGTATTATAGTTTATTCATAACATTTGCATAAAAGTAAAAGGGAGAAAGGCATAGAGCTAACAATAGCCTCAGAGTCCAGGTGAAACAAGCTGGTCCTCCTGGCCCTTGTTAGTAACTCCCCATCCATGAACAAGATCCAAGACAGAAAACTTTCAGGGAATGCCATCTGGAGTGAAGTGTGGGACGTGGAGGTTTCATGGATCTATGACTCGTAAATCAAAGTCCTGGAAGTAAGTCATGTCTATTTCAACTGTTTCAACCTGACTTCCCCATGCACTGAGAAGGCCTTGTGCCTGCATTTCAAATCTATTCATCATGTTCACGGCTATGTCTGTCAGGTGATGTAACCAAAATCACAACAGCACAAGTCATGGTCCCAACTGCAAAGAATATTTCCATGTTGTAGGAAATTGTATGGAGATATCCATTTCTATAAAGTAGGTTATGTCTATAGAGTAGAGTCTTCCTCCCCTGGCCTGCCTATTTCCAGGCCTCTTCCTACCTGTCAATTCTTCTGCATCAGGGAGCTTTGTGGGACGTAGGAACCTGAAGCTTTTTAAAGTAGTTCAATTCTTCTTGCCTTCGTGAAAGCCTGGGTGGACTGAAATTTTCTGGATGTCCTTGATACAAAGGACTGTAAGGAGTCTTATCCTTCAGGGCCAAAAGATGGAAGCACAGGCTTCCCCCAGACCGGGAAGTGGGTTAAGTTCCAGAGTTGTTGGTGAAACAGGAACCTACAGGCCCGTCTCTGGAAGCACCCTAGTGAGTTTGCAGCGCCTCTGAGGGAATGTGGTGGCACTGGGCTTCTGGGAAGGCTGGAGCCCAAGCACTGAAGATTCAGCCTCACGCATGGTCCAAAAGCGGAGATCGGCCACCCAGAGCCTTTTGTTCTGGAAATCACAGACCCTTTTCTGCCTCTGAATACCAAACACAAGCCTCTCAGATTTTTTAAAAAATATAGAGAAGGAGAAGTCACAGGAGTGACTCAAAATGATTTTCTAGCCTGCCCAGTGAAGGAGGATAAGGTCAGTTTGAAGCAATTTTAAAGGTATTTCTTGACTGCTTGAGTCTGTAGTTTCACATTTAAGACAAAATAATAATGTGCAATGCACACTTCAGTGTGCCACAGGGCTAAGTACAGTGTGTGAAACTCTCATACGATCCCCACAGAACTCTGTGAACTGGGTGGTTTTGTTTTTGCTACCTCCAAATGAGGACAATGAGGCCTAGAGAGTTCTGGTCTTTGCTCAAACTAATGCCTCATCAAGGTAAGATGTGACACAGGCCAGTGGATTCCAAAGCCTGTTTGTTTAACAGGACCCTGTGAGTCTAACTTGTGAAACAATTAGGACACCAGCCATCAGGGTATATAGGTAAGAATCCAGTTCCTTTCAGCAGTGAATGTTGGAGTATTTCAGAGAAAGCAAGACCCACGTGGACTCAAAGGAGGAATATAAGCCTCAGGAGGGCCGATGACTTGATTGATTTTGTTCAACAATGTTTCCCATGTGCCTAGAATAGGGCTTGGTCCATAGTAGGGGCTTCATAAATATTTGATAAGTCAGTGAATGAATGGTTGACAGGAGTCTAGAATTCTGTCTTATATGATGAGATGAGAGGGCTTTAAATAATCCAGAAGAAGGAAGAAAGCCATTCCATGGCCATTATTAATATCAAAAAGTAAAAAAAAAAAAAAAAGTACTGGCGAGATTGTGGAGAAAAAGGAATGCTTTTACACTGCTGGTGGGATGGTAAATTAGTTCAACCACTGTGGAAGACAGTGTGGGAATTCCTGAAAGACCTAGAGGCAGAAATACCATTTAACCCAGCAATACCATTACTGGGTACATACCCCCCAAAACATAAATCATTCTGTCAGAAAGCCACATGCACATGTACATTCATTGCAACACTATTCACAAGAGCAAAGACATGGAGTCAACCTAAATATCCATCAATGATAGATTGGATAAAGCAAATGTGGTACATATATGCACCATGGAATATTATGCAGCCATAAAAAAGAATGAGACAATGTCCTTTGCAGGAACATGAATGGAGCTGGAGGACATTATCCTTAGCAAACTAACACAGGAACAGAAAATCAAATATTTCATGTTCTCACTTTTAAGTGGAAGCTACATAATAAGAACACATAGACACATGGGGGGAAACAACACACACTGCGGCCTGCCAGACGGCAGGGTGGGTAGGAGGAGGGAGAGCATCAGGAAGAGTAGCTAGTGGATGCTGGGCTTAATACCTGGGTGATGAGATGATTTGTGCAGCAAACCACCACGGCACACATTTACCTGTATAACAAACCAGCATATGCACTTAAAAGTTGAAAACAAAACAATAAAATATCAATAATTTTAAAAAAGAAAGAAAGAAAGCCATTCCAAATGGGGTGAACAACTCTTTTCCAAATCATCTTGCAAAATAATTAGGGATTTGTGTGAAGGAATGCTACTTGACAGCATCCCAAAATGGGCTCATTATCCTTGCTTGTCTGCTCTTCCAAGCCCTGATCACTGCAGTCAAGGAGAAGGAATTCTTTCTGATTCTACAATGCAGATAGACTCCATTAGAACAAGTAGTATTTTGGGTAAAATAAAGAAGAGATAAGCTGAGGTAAATACCTAGACTAATGACAAGAGAGCCTTATGTTTAGCATAGACTTCTAGTTCGGTGTTTTTAAGCATATAACTGCTCATTATGTCTTCATTAAAGCATTTCAAGGGATCCCCAGGTGAATTATAATGATTAAAAATAATGCAAAGCAAAAAGCTTTTGGATCTATGTCAGTGAACGAAAACACTCCTCTTAAAAGGGGAGTGTGGCTCAGTTCCAATATTCTCATGGAACAGTCTAAGAAGAAGGGAAATCTATAATAGGCAATTTTTAGGGTAGAAGATTGATATGGTTAGGCTGAGTCCTCACCCAAATGTCATCTTGAATTGTAGCTCCCATAATTCCCAAGTGTCATGGGAGGGGCCTGGTAGGAGGTAATTGAATTATGGGGGCAAGTTTTTCCCTTATTGTCCTCGTGATAGTGAGTAAGTCTCATAAGACTTGATGGTTTTATAAAGAGCAGTTCCCCTCCACATGCTTTCTTGCCTGCCACCATGTAAGACATGCCTTTGCTCCTCCTCTGCCTTCCACCATGATTGTGAGGCCTCCTCAGCCATGTGGAACTGTGAATCCGTTAAACTTCGTTTTCTTTTTAAATTACCCAGTCTCGGGTATTTCTTCATAGCAGTATGAAGGTGGACTAATACGAAGATATACGGTAATGTGAATTTAAGAAGACTCGCCTTTAAATAAAACTGTCAGGCAACAATGTAACATGGCTTTATTTCTGTTTGACTGCAGGAGCACATGAGAAATAGATACCTTAAGGGATTTTCCCCAAGACAGGGGATCCAAGCCTCCTAATGTCCATTCTCAAATCTATTCAGAGATTACTTGGTGACCAAATAAAAAAGGGAAAATTACCATTTAACTTACAGAACAGTCTACAACTGAAATTAATAGTGAGATCAAAAAAAGAAAAAACAACCAAAATATTGCTCATCTTTTATATGAACTCAAATACCTTCTGGCTTCTTTAAATGAAAAGTCTGACATTTTTCCTGGCAGTATTGCTGAAAAGATAAGACAAATGGAAATTCCTGAGATGATCTGGGATACTTATCAGGAGGAACAGCTTCAAGGGAAACGTCTGCTTTCTCTCTCTTGGAAATTACGAAACCATTGACAGACAGAAACACGTTGGTATTTGATAATAAGAAGGCAGTATGTATCATAATATTCTAGGGCATATCTGTTCAGTGTAAAAAGAAATTGATCTGCATAATGGTCGAGAGTCATTACATCACCGTTCCCTGCCTTCCCACTCCCTAGTTACCCGCTGTGTGGCCACAGAGTGGCTGTAAAATGGCCCACTGTGCTATTTA
This sequence comes from Piliocolobus tephrosceles, assembly GCF_002776525.5. Taxonomy (NCBI): domain Eukaryota; kingdom Metazoa; phylum Chordata; class Mammalia; order Primates; family Cercopithecidae; genus Piliocolobus; species Piliocolobus tephrosceles. The sequence continues at coordinate 100,737,675 of NC_045447.1, forward strand.
TGTCCATTGCAGCCGGTGTTCCTTTGATTTAAACCTTGAGATTCACAAACACCAGAAGAGGGAAGGTTGGTAATGACGATCACTGTCTCAGGAAATAGTTTACAGTGACAGTGGATTCTATTTCAGTTTCTGGACTCTAAGGTAGTGCTCACCCCACTGAGGCCACCTATGGGATTAACATTGGCAGTGCCCCAAATACACTGTGTATACTTTCTGGTTCTTACCCAGCATCAAATTCAATCCCAAAAAGCAAACACTCATTTCACTTACTCACTTCCTTAAGACTCAGTGCTAACTTGGAGCATATTTTCCTGCTGCAAGATTTCAAGTTTTTATTGGTCCTAGAGGGGCCAGAAAAGCTACAGAAAGGCCTTTGCTTGTAGTACCAGTTTCAAAACCTTTCAGCTAAAAGCAGGAAAGTCAAAAGCATCAAATACAGTCTTATAAAGGCTATTTTGATTTAAAGAAAGCTTTTGAATTTGCGTTCAGATGTGAATCCTGATGGCAAGATTAACACTGTTTATGTAGAGAAAAACCTGCATGGAGGTGAGATGGGTGCCCGTTTTTGGTGAAAATGGCAGGATGTGCTACACGTAGATTGGGTTAACTATGTTGGCCTCTCTCTGCTACTCTTCCGCTTAAAACATTTCACAGGTTCTCTATGGCACTAACGCATATTTACCAGAATTCTGTTGGTAGCAAGGCACAAAAACCTAACCTAAAAAGCTTCAGCTTGAAAGTATGTTTATTGGTTCACGTGGCTGAAAATTCCAGTGCATGGGACTGGTTTCAGATGGATCCAGGAGTTCAAATAATACTGCCAAGATTTTCTCTGTCTCAGGGTGAAGTCTGGGCAATCTTTGTGCCCGGGGTGCAAGATTTGCAGCAGCAGGTCATGCAAGTACTGACTCTGCTCTAGCAGGGCCCTAAGAGACAGACCCCATGTACACAGCCTTGCCTTCTTAAATTTGCACTGTAGGCACCTTGCCTGCCTTACCCTGGACCCTCTTTTTCTCTTAATTCTTATTTTCATGTTGCTTTCTTTCTCGGGTGAGTTCTTCTCGCTCGGTGAGCAGAAGCTCACCAAAGCACCAGGCATGGTTCTACCACATCACCAAACTTTTTCCTTGTCACCTCTGCCTCCCTAAAACTCTTTTTCCATTTATTTCAGGAAATAACGACCCCAGGACTTGGGCTCATTGGCTCTTATTAGCCCTCCTTGAGTGTGGAAGACTTACTCAATAGAATGTACTCCCCAAACTCTTTCCTTTTCCTCCTGAGCACACAGCTAAGCACATTTCCCAGGTTCCCTGCATCTAGGTCTGGTCATGTGCCCAGGGCCAGGGAGGGAATGTAAGTAAAAATGAAGGCCATCTCCTCCAGACCTGGACCCCACTCCACATTCACGTCTTCACTCATTGTCTAGGCATAGAACATTCAGCAGGTGACAGCACCATTAGAAGAAATGAGCCTAGATCCCTGAGTCACCACCTCGAGGAAGCGACACTGGAGAGCCACCTGATCAGGATGTTTTGTTTGTTTGTTTTCGTGAGGGGGAAACCAGCCACTGAGATTTAGAGACTGTCACAACAGCTAGTGTTACTCATTCTATGTAATCCATTGAGTGTTTGCCTCTTCTTGAACCCATTAGTAGTATCAAAAATGATGGGATGTTCTGAGCAGCCAGGCATGGGTTATGTGCTCATCTTTGAAGCCCTGAGTTAGGTAGAGCCCTACCCCCAACCATAAACAAGTTAGAGCAGGAGTAATTCCCCTCAAAGAAAACCAGGATGCCATTACTAGAATAAGGGGGAGAAGATGCTACACAGACAACAAACCTGATGTGCACGACAGTCCCGCACGTCCCTCTTGGGCTGGGCTCTAATGCAGTACTTGAGGAACACCCAGCATTTTGAGGTCCTTTTCAAGCCATGCCGCCGCTCTCATTCTTGCTCTTCCTCTTCGTCTTCCCTTTTGCTCACCTTCTCAGCCCCCACTCTCTTACTCTCCATTCACCTTCTGGAAATTCTGCTGGTTTTTAAAATGCAGCTTGGATATCCCTTCCTTCCTGAAGTTTCTTCACATTCAAGGGAAGTTTTATGTTCTTCTCTTTCTCTCATGGGGCCCTGTGATTTCTCTTTCTTTGTCTTTACTTCATTATTTAGAAATTATTAACTGTGAAACTCTCAAAGCCGGGATGGGCCTAGTCATCATTTTGACCCCAACACCTAGCACAGTGCTTCCATCTGGTTGAAATGTTCAGATGAATAAAGAAAGGAATATAGTCCAATCATTAAACCGTGGGCTAAATTCACCTTTGCAGTGGCTATCTACAGGATAGCTAAATCCACATTTCTACTCCTGTGATTAAGGAAATAAGAAATTTTACAATCAAAACCAATCAGTTGCATGCATGTTTCTGAAACCATATGTCTATTTTGCAACTCTTACTGTGTTAAATCTAAGGACTAACTTTTGAGTAAGATAAGGTCTTATCATTAATTTCTTTTTTTAATCTAAAATAGATTTATTGCATTTCATGCAGTTTGAAGACCATGGAAAGGGGACTAGCAGTTTTTAATGCATTTAAAAAATAAAGGGGAGGTGGGCAGCAAATGCATAAAGTCCTAGACTCCTGGGTCCCTGGGAGAAAAGAGTGTGGCAATGAACCCACCCACTCTCCATGGGGAATAAATCTGTCTCTTAAATGCAAGGACTGTTTCCATGGCCTCTGGATGCAAATACACAGAGCGGCGTGGTAAGAGCAAGGGATGGGGAGAGGACCACTAGTGAAAAAGCAGCTACACATATTCATGTAATTCAATCTGAGGGTAGAACAACAAGGCAAATCTTGGGGGCAGCAGCTGTTCCAAGGGTCAAGAAATATCGTACACCCACGGGCAGACTTGCTCCTAAAAAGAAGTGGTGGTGAGAAACAAAACAAAAGGTGAAATATTTATTCAGCCACACTCTTCAAGAAAATGCCAAAAATATGTGATTTAATATTTTAATTTCATAACATTGGACACACAGCTCAACATATTGAAATATTGATTCCTTGGAGAAAAAAAGGAAACAAAAAATATTGCATCTTTCTGTTGGAGAATCTCGGCCCCCAGGCATGGGGCCTAGTGCACCAATGCCCTAGCCTGCAGGAGGCACTGAGGTTAGTTGGGTCCTCTGGGCAGGGAGGCTGTGCCCATGACCTGGGGCTGTATGGCAACGATTGTGTTGGGTGTCCTTGGCCTTGCCAGCTCAGGCTCTCAGTTGCCAGTCACCTGGGGGGCCTGCCCATCGGAGGGCTGGTTGACTGACTGGATAAACATGGGCTGGGCAGGTCCTGGCCTGCAGGAATGGTTACTTGCTGGATCTGGTAGAGCTGCTGTCCATCTGTGAACTGGCTGAACTACTGCTGTCTTCGCTGGACCTCTGTCAGTGTAATCGGTTGAGAGTTGGTGGCAAGTGTCTGGATCTGTCCCTGCAGAACCTGGGTGCCTGATACAGACTGGGCTAAGCAGATACACTGCAGCTGGCCAGCTTTCAGCTGCACTGGGATCTGCTGGATCTCTCCTGTGTTAGTGAGGATCTGCTGCGTCACCTGCACGGTCCATCCAGTACCACTCTGGGCCTATTGGGCTTGATCCTGTGGCTGGCTGGGTCTACACAATCTGCACCTGCTGACCTTCTCCAACCTGCGTTGTCACAGGTGTGGTCTGGCCCTGCTGAGGCTGTGCGATGATAAGCTGCCCAGGCCGGAGGGTGGTCATGGAGCTGGCAGTGGGCTGCTCTTACTGCTGCCCCTGAACTTGGACGGTGGTGGGCTGCTGAGCCAGCATGAAATAGTACTGGACTGGCTCAGCAGGAGTTATAGACTGCAGCACCTCCTCCTGACACTTTGGAGGTTCAGTTCATCTCTTGGAACAATATCGATGAGAAAGTCAAATTGATCAAATTCCATGGCGATATCATGCCGGAGTCCGGCACTTGTTATCCTGTGTGTGAATCCAGGCTCGAAGAGTCAACTCCGTGATAAAAATCTGAGCCGCCCTGGCAAAGAGCACAGGGGCCTCTGCACTGATCATCTTCACATCCTCATCCAGTTTCATAATCTTCTTAATACGAGCCAGTGGGAGTTCGTGCACTCAGATCTTTCACTGCTAAATTCCGGATTTCTTCCATGACCCGAGGCCAGAAGGACTTAGGCTTTGCTGGCATCACTGCTGCTAGTACCACTAAATCCTCCTTCTGTGGACATTTCGATAAACGCCTTTGCAGGGAGTCTAGGAAGAGCAGGAGCCACCCTGGCGCTCCTGCGGAGTTCGGCAATGCAGAGAGTCTCAGGCACCGCGGAAGGAAGCGGAGAGCGGGAAGCGTGAGTCCTGGAGAACGGCGCACGCGCAAAACTGGGGCACAAACAAGATGGCGGGCAAGCCGTTTGCAGCGCGTCCTGTTTTCCCGTCCCCTTCCCCTGGCGCCCCGGCTCCTATAATTAATTTCATATAAGAGGTATTCTGAGAGCATAGTTATATCAAAAACTTACCTGCATTATTTCCGTGTGTGTGTGTGTGTGTGTGTGAAAAATGAAGATAAAGAACATATTTAAAAGTAAAATCTGAGGCCGGGCGCGGTGGCTCAAGCCTGTAATCCCAGCACTTTGGGAGGCCGAGACGGGCGGATCACGAGGTCAGGAGATGGAGATCATCCTGGCTAATCCAGTGAAACCCGTCTCTACTAAAAATACAAAAAACTAGCCGGGCGAGGTGGCGGGCGCTTGTAGTCCCAGCTACTCCGGAGGCTGAGGCAGGAGAATGACATGAACCCGGGAGGCGGAGCTTGCAGTGAGCTGAGATCCGGCCACTGCACTCCAGCCTGGGCGACAGAGGGAGACTCCGTCTCAAAAAAAATAAAATAAAATAAAAGTAAAATCTGCTTTGTGGGAATAGAATTTACTTTTCACTTTTATTTTTCCTTCCCTTTACCATTGTTTGGGATCCGCAGAGTATGAGTGCTCAATGTACAGCAAAGAGGAGGATAAAGCTGTAAGGAGTGTTTCGGATTTGATTGTAATCTCTCTGTCTCTCTTAAATAAAGATAATGTCCTCATTGTCTGACTGAGACAGAAACTCCCCACCTCCCTATTAAGAATTTTTTTAAAAAAACCCTGACCCAAAGGTTTCTGAAGCCTCTATTGATAACACACAATGGCCTGTTCTTCTAGGATGTTTCATGGCCCTTAAGGAAGCCTCTGTTCGCCCACATGATGAAAGGGTGAGAGATGAGCAAGGAGAAGCCGAGGTTCGCCCGCCTCGCCCTGCCTGGGCAGAGGACTGTGGGTAAGTGCAGGAATCCGTAAAGGACGAGCTGGGCCGAGGGAAGTTTGTATCTCAAGGACGAGAAATAGGCAAACCTTTACAGGAAATATTTCCCAGCACCTTTCAGCTTAGGGGATGGAGGAAAGAGGAGGCAAGAAAGAAAAGGGAAATAAAGGCACAGAAGTGGGAGGAAAGGGAGGGAAGCTAAGCAAACACCACCATGAGCCAGAGCCAGTGCTCAAGGTGGCTGTGCCCTTTTTCTCGTCGTGGGCTTTCCGATGCCAGTCCTCGCCGCCCTGGCCCTTGGCTGAGGCCATTTTTCAATGGTCTAGAGGTGAAGTATGCCAAGCGGATGTGTGGTGCTGAGCTGTGTTAGCTAAACTCCGTGCTGGAAAAATAAGACTGCACTCTCTGTCAGCTTGACCTGGTGCCCACCCATCGTGAAGGCCCTCACTCTAATCCCTGAGCTCCTGAATGTGTCACCTTACATGGCACAGGGGACTTTACGGATGTGAGTAAACGTCTAGTCTTTCAGATTAGACTGGGCTTGTCTGGATTATCCAGATGAGATACAACGTCACTGGCTTTAAAACTGCAGGAAGGGGCCACAAGCCAATGGAGGAATGTGGGTTGCCTCTAGAGGCTGGAAAAGGTCATGGATTCTCCCCACATTGGCCTTCAGATAGGAAAGTAGCTCCGCTGAGACCTCGATTTTAGCCCAGTGAGACCCATGTCAGACTTCTGACCGACAGAACTATAAAATAATAAATTTGTATTATTTTAAGCCACTAAATTTATGGTCATTTGTGGCAGCTATAGAAAGCTAACATATTCATTAACAGATCTTGAGAAGAGCTAGAGGCCAGAGGCTAAAAAACACTTCATAGTCGGCTTGGCAGCTAATAGCAGGAAATAAGCATTAAATTGTGTGTCCTGTGCTTCTCTGCACTAGTCCCACTCTGCTCAGTTATAAAGAGCTGTAATGAGAAGAGGGAGATGAAAAAGAACTGAAAGTATTTACTGACGTGGAGAGGAAGTAGATGACAAAGGTCAGCATAAATTGGGCTGTCTCCCATCTTTTAGGGCAAGTAAAAGGCTGGTGAGCCATAGAGTTGTGAAAATTGTATTTTAAAATCAAAGTTGGGAAAGGCTTCAAAGTTGGAGTACTTTTTTCAAGCTCTAGGATTGTAAATATATTAAGGTGATAAAATGGTGCATGTGAGATCTCTTTGAAAACTATAAATTATAAGATGAAGTGGGCTAGATAGTTGTCTCCAAAAGAGTAAGTCCAGGTCCTAATTCCTAGAACATCTAAATGGACCTTATTTGGAAAAAGGGTCTTTGCCAATGCGATCACATTAAAGATCATGAGAAAAGGTATTCTGAATTACCCCTAAATGCAATCACATATATTTTCCCAAGACGGACACAGGTAGGAGAAGAGGAGGAAGCAATGTGGCCACAGAGACAGAGACTGGAGTGATGGAGCCAAAAGCCAAGGAGTGTTGGCAGCTGTCATATGCTGAAGGAGTCACAATCTTTCCTCATAATCCAGAGGAAGTGGCACCCTGCCAGCACCTTGATTTCAGATTTCTGGCCTCCAGAACTGTGGGATAATACCTTTCTGTTATTTTAAGGCACACAGTTTCTGGAAATTAGGTATGGCAGCCCTAGAAAACTCATATATGTAAGGTTAGGAGCTAAGCTAGAAAATACAAGTACTACTAGAAATGGCAATATGTTCATTTATGAGTGTTATTAAGTGGTCCACTGACATTCCTATGTTATAGGATGATGTGAGTAGCATGTGAGCACCTAATCGGATTTCAAGTTCATGAGTAGGTGGTGAGATCCTTGAGGATCCTGTCTTCTCCTGGTGCACCCCATAGTGCTGGGTGCCAAATAGGTGCCCAACAAAATATTTTCGGATTTGCATCTCATAACAAGGAGTAATTCCTCCAAAGAGGAACTCATCAAGAATGTGGAAAAGCAGAACTGGTCCCATCAGGAATTGTGGCCCTGTGGAACCCCAGGTCACTCTTTCTCTTGGGAGCTACTGAATTCTCAGGAAAAGCCTATGTAAGTCCAGCAACTTCAGGGTCATCTATGACACTCTGTGGACCCCTCATGAAGGTTTTCCCCCTAACTCATGCAAGAGAAGTTGACCGTTCCCCAAAGCCACATTGACCAGATGAATTCACGTGATATGAGAGGATGGGATCAAATTTTCCAAGGTCAGGGTGGTGAAGCTACCTGTACCCAAGAGGGAGCCCATTACATCACATTCCCATTGGCCTCCATTCAAACCTGAGTCCTGCTGCACCATGATTTTGAGAAAACTTTTGATGCTGCCTCATTTTCTAGAAATGTGTAGAAAGTTTCTAGAAATAGTCATTTTGTGTGGAAGCCTCCCAAGGTCCTTTACTGGCTAGCTTTGGCTCCTGTCACAATACGTTTCTCTCAGTCAGCATGACAGCCATCTGCCCTTGAGGCTGAGAGGCCAAAACAAATATGATTAGGGTTGCTATCTTCAGAGTGCTGACAGCACCCTAGGTGTTGGACAACTGGTGTGTTGGTTCCAGAATTGTTCTCCAGCCAAATGCAGCCAGCCCAAGTCACAATGCCAAGCTTGGTTCCCAAGGGACTTTGCAGAAACTGCAAAGTGAGAGAGGATACTATATACATTTGGATGAGAAATATGCTTCCATCAGCACTGGTTCCCCAACCTGATTCAGCAATACATGAAGCTATTAAAAAGAATGTTTTAGTTACAAGTTTGGCAATTGTTCATTTATCACTATACAGTCTCCTTCTACCCAAATATGCCCAGGAGTCAAACGCCCCGAATCTCTTTTCTCTCTCATGGATGAAATTAATCATTTATCCAAATGAGATTTTCTGTGCTACGTTGGCATGACCGCCCCTGTCTGGGGTCCTGATGTCCCACTCAAGAGAATGGCGTTGTTGTTCTCCTTCTCAGACTGAAGCCCAGAGCAGCTAATTTGCCTCCTCACAGTGGCAGCCTCCACACTGTGAATTTGTAGGTCAGAACGTCTGTTAATTCTTTTGATCCTAGGCTTCCTTCCTTGCTGCAACAGTTCTTGCATCTAGTCTGGTTGTGTTAGGATGGCTATGACCAGTCTTTGTCATGGTAATGGGTTATATTCCATTCTATTTTAAAAGTAGAAGTATGATGTTTTGTTGAGGAAGTAACAATTCCTGTTATGTCAACTGCACATTGCAGAACAAATTCAGTTTTCAGTGATTCTGTTTTTTGAGATGAAATTGGAAAGGAATTTGGAAATTGTCTGGCTCAGATTTTCCATTTTCATCAGGAAATCAGAGATTCTTCCAAAGTCAAAAGCTTGTCTGTAATGGAGCAGGATTTGCAGTCAATTCTCAAAGTCCCCGTTCTAAGCTCTAACCATGACCTCAAGCTTGCCAGAATATGATTGTCTGAAGATCCTTGACCATCCTGCACTTCCTTGTCAGTAGTCCCATGTCTCATGCTCCTCCTGGAAGGTGATTTTGATATCCATTTATTTTGATAGGAGAGTCCTGGCCATCATCTGGCATGAGCTGCAGAGAAGCTTGTGTCCATCTGTGAGGTGGGAGGCATATTATTTCTCAACATAATTGCAGCGAAGCCACCAAGACTCTAGATGTTAGGGTGAAATGTCAGTCGTCCTGAATATTGGCTCTTGTTTGACAGCATCATTCACACTTACCTCTGGGACTCACACATGGCAGCGACAGAACCCCTGAATGAGTTAAGGTGGATGCACTGATGGCCCCTCCTGTACTGCATTAAATGGCATCTGTGTACCCAGCTCATGAAGTTTGGCAGAACATGCAGAAAGATATGAGTAAGGAAGGCATGCTCTTCCCTTAGATGAAAGCACTATTCAAGCATCTCTCAGATAAGAGTTCCTGGCATGATGCATCATCCTATCTTACCTTCTAAACAGGGTTGTGTTGAGGATAACATAGCAAGATGACATGTAAAAGCACGTAGAAGGTTTTCATCAGCAAAAATTAATATGACTGATAAGTACTTGACTTTATATTACTAGTCCCTTTGAAAATGTATTTCTTAAACGTGGACAAAATTGCCACATAATATGTAATATAAATTATCTGGGAAAAATTTGCTAACCATCTTATTTTGGCCAAATGACTCCCCCAGATGGATGTGGAACTAAGACCCAGATCCAATACTGGCTGTGCCAAATGAAGAAATGGAAATAGATTTGAAAGGTGGAAACTTAGAATGGAAAACTTTTTTTCCTTGCTTTCCAACCTAGAATCTGTTCAAAAGTGTTAGACAGCTCTCAGAATCCACAGTGGGAGAATGAAATTTCAAATGGAAAATTTTAAGTGCCAAGAGCCTCTCATCACTAGGATAACGTTTTGTTTTTTTCTTTCTTGAATTCTCTGACTTCCTCTCCTTTGCTGAACTATTTTCTAACCATTTTATTAGTATTTATCTGTTACAGTAAATATTTTGGTTTGGGTTTTCTATAGGTTTTTGTGGACATGTGGAATAAGGTCAAATCTTGTATTTTTGTAAAATTTTATCAATACATTCCAAAGAAGAGGTTCAAAGGGTGACAGTAGAGAGAGGAAAGCAATTAGTCCTAACCCTTCATGTTATTCTCCTCTTTTGGCACTTTGATTCTTAGTAAGGAACAAGTCTTTCTTTTTCTTTCTTCTTCTTTTTTTTTTTTTTTTTTTTGGAGACAGGGTTTCACTCTGTCACTCAGGCTGGAGTGCAGTGGCATGACTGTGGCTCACTGCAGCCTCAACCTTCTGGGCTCCAGAGATCCTTTTGCCTCAGCCTCCTTGAGTAAGTCTTCCTTGAACATTTACTTTCAACCAGGTTTGATTATCAGTTGTTTTGTTTCATTTTGGTTTTGCTTTTGCTTTTTTCTGAGTTCAGCATTTTCTTACAAGTTGTCACAGTTACGCTAATTCTTAAGGAAATAGATTCACTCCACATTTGCGTTGTTGGAGTTCTAGCTACCTTCTTTGTGCAAGTGGTTCACTGATGTGTTTTTTTGGGATAATCAATACAGGTGAATATTATATATTCATCAGATTTCAGATTAGTAGTCCTCAAACACAAGGACATTGCTGGGTAAATATGAGTGAAAGAGGAAACCTTTAAAGTTAGTGTGGTTGACTCACAAGATTGATGCACTGAGAACAAACCCCATGTCATCTCCATACCTGGATCTCAGGGAGGTGGCCTTCTTCCTAACTCTTGCTCTCTGATATGTGACAGTTTGTAACATCACACAGGAAGTTTATCTGGATGGTGGCCTCCAAGTAGACCCCCAGTGGTCACAGAACAGAAAGACTCACAAGTTAATGTCCAGTCGAATTTGGACACAAAATAATGTCCAACCAATTTGGACAAAACCAAATTAATATCCTTGAGTCACACAGTTTATTGACTCAATTTAAAAGCATTAGTCAGAAGCAAAGGAAAAGAGATGGGTAAGAAGTTAACCCAGTCACACAAAAGGGTAGAAGGACTACACTCTCAGAATCCTCAGTCGTGCAGTATTGGTCAGCCCCGTCTCTCTCTTCCTCTTTGCTGCCTGCGCCTTCCCACTGACAGGCATATGTTAAGGACATAAGAGTGAGGCTTCAGCAAGCCCAATGCAAGCCCAGTGAATGAAAGAGGTAACAGCCAACAATACACACTCTATTGCACGGATGCAAGCTGTAGCTTGCCTGTGAGCCTGGTAAATAGCTTTAGATTTTATCTGCCTTTTTTGGGAAGAGGACAAGTTGGGCCAGAATAGATGTTACTAATGGGTAGCTGATGTAAGGCTTCATGAATATTGAGTGTCTCTGTGACTCATGTATATTTAGGGTGTCATGAATATTCACAGCCTCGTATATCTCATGAGTATTTGGTTTCCATTGCCCTATGTATTAGTCTGGGCTCTTCAGAGAGACAGAACCAATAGGATAAGTAGATGGATGGATGGATGAATAGATTAGATAGATACATGACTGATAGATGATAGATAGATAGATAGATAGATAGATAGATAGATAGATAGATAGGATATTTATTAGGGAATTTGGCTCACCTGATTATAAAGGCTAAGAAGTTCAACTCCAAAAGCCTCAGAAGCAGCAAGATAATGTATAATTTTCAGTGTGACAGGGAAGGCCTGAGAAGCTGAGATGGGGCTGAGGGAGGATGCTGGAGCAAGTCCTGGAGCCCAAAGGCCTGGAGTTCTGATGTTTAAGGACAAGAGAAGGGTGTCTCCACTCCAGGAGAATAAGCAAGAATTCACCTTTTCCCTGCCTTTTTGTTATATCCATGCTCCCAGCCAATTAGATGGCACCTGCCCACAATGAGAGTGGGTCTTCCCTACTCAGTCCACGGACTCACAATCACCTCTGAATACACTTCACAGACACACCCAGAGGAAATGCTTAACTACCCCTCTAAGTATCCCTTAATCCAGCCAAACTGACACCTGAAGTTAACAGCACACCCTACTTACCTTTGTTTCTTTGTGTAGTGCACATAGACTCTTTTTGTCCATGCATAACATGTCTCCCAGGTTACTAACATATCTGTATCTAACACGTCATGAATCTGTATATTCCTCATAAGCTACTTGCCTATACATCTATGATTTGCATCTATCCCATTTGTTTTCTATAGCAGAATTGAATATTTTCAAATAATATGACAAACACAATACAGCAACATGTACAACTGGTTAAGTAGTGTATTAGGAAAAAAATAGTAAGTCATTCATCAAAAAGTGTTCTTTATTGCTGGGAAACGTTTATTTGGACTGACACCCTCTTACTGGTCACATTGATGAGAAAACAGTGCCCCAGAAATCTTTAAAAAATAATCATAATAGTCTTATCATTTGAGTTAATAACACTGTGCTTTGTCCAGTTGTTTAAGTCCAGAACCCAGCACTATGTTGATTTCTCACTACCTCGTATTTCATCCATCAATAAACCCTGCTGATTGCACCTCCATCTCTCTTTAACATTATCACCCACACTGGTTTAGACCACAATGGTCTCTTGCTTTGACAGGGCAGTAACCTACCAACCAGCAACCCTGTGGCCACTCCCATCTCTCTGCAGCTCATTTTCCACATATCAAGCTGAGTGGTTTTTTAAATATGTAAATTCTTGTGAGGGTCCTCCAACTGCTTCTAGATGAGTATCAACCAAAGTATGGTCAATGAAGATGGAAACAACCAAAATGTCTATAAATTAACAAATGAATAAATAAAATGTGGTATATCCATATCATGGAAGATTATAGGTTATTTGTCCATAAAAAGGAAGAAAGTTCTGACACATGCTACAACATGGATGAATCTTGACATTATGCTAAATGAAAAAAGCTAGTCACAAAAGCCCACATATTGTATAACTCCATTTATACAAAATGCCCAGCACAGGCATTTTATATAGAGGAATTTTTATTATAGAAATAGAAAGTACATGAGTAATTGCACAGAGCTGGGGAGGGGTGGGTGGCGGCAGGGCAGGGAACTAGCTGCAGAGTCAAGGGTTTCTCTTTGCAGGGTGAAAATATTCTAAAATTAACTGTGGTAACAATTGCACATATCCATCAATATACTAAAACTAAACTCTACACTTTAAAATAGGTAAATTGTATGATATGTACATTATTTCTCAATAAAGTTTTTTTGTTGGTTTCTAAAGTAGTTTGTGAGCAGGCATCATCTGAATCATATGGCAGCTTGGAGAAATGCAAATTCTTAGGGCCCACTTCAGACCCACTAAAGAATCTCTAGGGGTGGGTCCAGCAATCTGTGGTGTTGGTTTTTTTTTTATTTAATTTTTAGTTTAAGTTCAGGGGTGTATGTGCAGGTTTGTTATATAGGTAAACTTGTGTCGTGGGGGTTTGTTTTACAGAGTATTTTGTCACCCAGGTATTAAGCCTAGTATACACTAGTTATTTTTCCTTATCCTCTCCCTCCTCCCACCCTCCACCTTCCAATAGGCCTCTCTGTTGTGTTAATGTGTTCTCGTCATTTAGTTCTCACTTATAAGGGAGAACATGCCTTGGTTTTCTGTTCCTGCATCAGTTTGCTAAGGATAATGGCCTGTAGCTTCATTTATGTTCTTGCAAAGAACACGACCCCATTCTTTTTCATGGCTGCATAGTATTCCATGGTGTATATGTACCACATTTTCTTTTTTCAGTCTACCATTGATGGGCACTTAGATTGATTCCATGTCTTTTCTATTGCGAATAATGCTGCAGTGCACATGCGTGTGCATGGGTCATCTTTATGACAGAGCAATTTACATTCCTTTGGGTATATGTCCAGTAATGGATTACTGGGTCAAATGGTATTTCTGTTTTTAGGTTTTTGAGGAATTGTCACACTATCTTCTACAATGGTTGAACTAATTTACACTCTCACCAAGAGTGTATAAGCATTCTTTTTTCTCCAAAACCTAGCTAGCATGTTATTTTTTGCCATTTTAATAATAGCCATTGACTGGCAAGAGATGGTATCTCATTGTGGTTTTGATTTGCATTTCTCTAATGATCAGTAATGTTGAGTTTCTTTCATATGCTTGTTGGCTGTGTATATATCTTCTTTTGAAAAGTATCTATTCATGTCCTTGTAATGAGATTTTTTTCCCTTGTAAATTCCTTATAGATGCTGGATATTGAACCTTTGTCAGCTGCATAGTTGGCATTTTCTCCCATTCTCTAGGTTGTCTGTTACTCTGTTGATAGTTTCCTTTGCTGTGCAGAAGCCCTTTAATCAGATCCCGTTTGTCAATTTTTGGTTTTATTGTGATTGCTTCTGTCATCTTTGTCATGAAATCTCTGCCTGTTTCTATGTCCAGAAGGATATTGCCTAGGTTGTCTTCCAGGGTTTTTATAGTTCTTGGTTTTACATTTAAGTCTTTAATCCATCTTAAGTTAATTTTTGTATATGATATAAGGAAGGGGTCGAATTTCAATCTTATGCGTATGACTAGCCAGTTATCCCAGTACCATTTATGGAACAGGAAGTCCTGTCCCCACTGCTCGTTTTTGTCAGCTTTGTCATAGATCAGATAGTTGTAAGTGTGCGCCTTATTTCTGCATTCTCTATCCTGTTCCATTGGTCTGTGTTTTAACAAACGCTAAAGTTTGAGAAACACCAAAATAAATTAAAATCTAAATTCTGCACCAGGGCCTACAAGGCTCTGTAAGATCTTGTCATCTGTCTAACACCAGCTCTGATCCTAGCTGCACTGACCTTCTTTCTATGTCATGCAGAGGCCAAGTGAATTCCTCTCTTAGGGCCTTTGCATAATCAATTCCCCTTACCTGGAATCCCTTTCCCTTTCCCTCTTTGCGTGTCTGGCTCCTTTTCGTCAATCAGTTTTCAGTTTAAATGTTATTTCCTCAAAGAATCCCTCCTAGACCATCCTAGCTAAATGAGTCTCCCATTCACCTGGTCACATCACCCAGTTGTATTCTCTTCACCACACTTACAACTATCAGATACTTCGTGTATTATTTGCTTGCAGACTGTCTGTCTGCCTTCCTAGAATACAGGCAAGTCCTTCTATCTAGCAGGCACTCAGTAAACATTTGTTGAATTGATGAGGAAACACTGACCTTGAGCCCAAGTACCCAGGAACACATACCCTACCGTTCACAACGGCCTCTGCCTAGTTTCTGAGTCCTCTGTACTTGCAAAGGAATTGTGTTGGAAACTGTCTCGCCAAAATTATTCACATTTCCTGGTAACACAAACAACCATCCCGAAGACTGATGCTACAGAATAAGCTAAGGGCAGCTGAGGGAGATGAGCAAAATGGATGAGGAAGCAATATTTCTTCTTCGCTGTACTAAAAATTCTCCAAGAATGGCCCCAGTGCCTGATACAGATTAGATGCCAAAAAGATGTTTGCTCAACGGTTTAACTAAATGCTTAAAAATGGAAAGAAATTCACTCTCGCTTTGTAAGAAACCAGACCCCTGAGAGATGCCCCCTCAGCTCCTTCAACCCTTTGAGAATCACCTACACATTCTATTCCCTGCCCTCCCCGTCCTTTCTGTTAAATGAGATATTTGTGTTTTAAATGAAAACCATTGTTTACCCATCACTAGCAGAAAAGAATCAATGTGCATGCATTCCTCATGTAATAAGAATTAAATCCCTTAATCCTGTAATTTGCTCTTACTGGTTTAGAATTTTGAAGTCCAAGAACACATCTGCCATCGAGGAAGTTAATTCCAGGGCTGGCTGGCTCTGCGGCTATATGTATGTGGCCATTGTTCCTGCCTGAGGAATGGTCAGGAGGGGCTCAGGGCTCTGTTCTCATAATGAACCTTATGTTTCTAAACACAGGTGCGTTTGGATGTAGACATCTGTGTCATTAAATGGGGGGAGAAATAGCACAATAGCAGCTCAGAAATGGGCCCCTTGGAAATGCAAGGTGGTGGTATTGCAGTAGCTCTTATCAACACCATCATGACTTCTTTGATGATGGATCATGGTACTGAGATGGTGGTGACGAATAAAATTATCTCACCAGCATGTTTTCAACATGCACTGGGGGGCGGGTGGGGCAGTCTTGCCAGAGTTCACCCCATTGTCTTCTTATTGAAAAGAGTTGTCAGAGGGCCCCTATTCTATCCTACAATCATGCCAATCTGCTTTTTACTCCAACTTTGCATTTCATCTCTGCTATTTGATGTATAAGAATGAAAGAGCTCCTGGGAAATGTTTGTACCCTAATGGCTCAGATGAGATGTCCTGGGAAATTATCAAAAATGTGCAGGGCAAAGAAAGGACGGCTATCAGATGAACCACAGACACTCTCCTGCCACCCTTCACTGAACAGAGCATAAACGTGTGCTGTGTCACGATTGCAGGATTCCTGTAATTCAGACACCTACAGACATTTAGGACAGCACAGGTCTTATAGCAATTGATATTTCGGGCTGTTTCACAGGCACATATGCTCTGGGAATTTAGATTTTTGGAGTTAGTCATATGGAACATGACACTCTGCACTTGTCCCATATTAATAATTTTTAAAAATGTTATAACAAAAGTGTACTTCAACATCAAGTCAACAAAGTTGATTTTTTAAAATTTTTTAAACTATAGAGAAATGACTGACATACAAAGAGCTATACATATTTAATCTGTACAACTTGATGAGTTTGGAGAGAAGTTACACTTGTAAAAACCATCACCACAAGCTATGCCATAAACCCATTTATTACCTACAAAAGTTTCCTCCTGCCCTCTTTATTATTATTATTTGTATTTGTATTCTTTTGTCATAAGAGCACTTAACATAAGACCTGCCCTCAGCAAATAGTTGAAGCGTACAACACAGCATTTCTAACGGTAGACGCTATGCTATCCAGTAGATGTCTAGGACTTATTCTTCTTGTATAACTGAAGCTTTGTAACCTTTGGCTAATTCTTTCCTATTAATCCTTCCCTGCAGCGCCTGGCAACTACAGTTCTCCCTCTGCTTCTATGGGTTTGACTCTTAAGATTCATCATGTAAGCGAGGTCATGAGATATTTGTCTTCTGTGTCTGGCTGATTTCACTTATCATAATGTCCTCCAGGTTCATTCAGATTGTCACAAATGGCAGAATTGCCTTCTTTTTTTAAAGGCTGAGTAATGTTCCATTGTATGTATATACCACATTTGCTTCATTCATTCATTCATCAGTGAATATTTAGATTGCTATTTTGAATGATTCAAAGTTAATTTCAAACTTTGCAAAAAAATTAATATGCAAAGTTATATTTTAATGGGGATCTTAGATACATAGCTTCATTTGACTAAAACATTCTCCTAGCTTTTTTCTTCTTTCTTTTTTTTTTTTTTTTTTTTTGCAACAGAGTCTCGCTCTGTCACCCAGGTTGGAGTACAGTGGTGTGATCTCTGTTGTCTGCAATCTCTGCCTCCTGGGTTCAAACCAATTCTTCTGTCTCAGCCTCCTGAGTAGTCAGGATTACAGGCATGTGCCACCATGCCCGGCTAATTTTTGTATTTTTAGTGGAGACGGGGTTTACACCATGTTGGCCAGGCTGGTCTCGAATCGCCCTCCTTGGCCTCCCAAAGTGCTAGGGTTAGAGGCGCGAGCCACCGTGCCCAGCTGCTTTTTTCTAATTCCAAAACTCCAGGTGAACATAATGTCTCAATAAGTTGTAGATGCTCTGGAGGTGTTTTATTAACATTCTCAAACTTTGAGCTGGAGCTGCAACTAATGTTCATGCAATCTGACAAAACAGAGATACAGAAAAGTCAAGTGATGTTCCAGGAATACACAATGAGGCTGTGGTAATACCTGGACCAGAATCCAGTCTCCTGACTTGAAGTTCATTACTCCAGCCTATATATGTCTCTCTACCTTCAACCTCAGCTATGTAGGTGGCTTGTGATAAGAAACTGGCAGTCTTCACCCCACAAGGCACACCTGCACCTGGCCCAGGATGCAGACAGGCAGAAGGAGGAGATGGGCAGGAGCCAGGACACCTGAGGCCCAGCCGCTGCCCTTGCCATCAGGGGAGCTCACAAATCAGCACCCACGTGGGGAGCTGCTGCGACACCAGGTGCCCTACCTTGACCTTAGGGGTGTAATGGCTGTTGCCTCACTGCCACCTTTGAAATCTCACGCACGTTTCCCTATGGCCAATCCTGACCCAGAATTAAACAGAGGAGGGAAGTCTGGAAAGCCAGCTCCACCTTGGCTAAGTAAAAAGCCACCATGCTACGTTACATCTGTTGTTGTATTCACAGATGCCTTTGGCTTTTCTTTATGACAAATATAAAAGAACATGTATATAGAGGCCTTTCTTGGATTTCCTTGATGGAAGTATTGATTTTCTGTCACTTTGAGTACGCCATTGCCTTGGATCATTGTCTCATCATACTGTGCTCTTTGGAATGAATTAATGCTACTCGCCTATTTGTGTATCACCTATATATAAAATGTAGAGTCTGTTGATCATACTTGCAGCAAAAACAGGTCCTTGAGTATAACATATGTCAGGTAAATGAGGATTAGAGAAAATTCAGGATCTGTATGGCACTAGTATCTTTGTAACCAATAGCAAAGACATGGATGGAACTGGAGGCCATTATCCTCAGTAAACTAACGCAGGAACAGAAAACCAAATACCACATGTTCTCACTTATAAGTGGGAGCTAAATGATACACATGGACACATGGTGGGGAACAACACACACTGGGGCCTGTTGGAGTTTGGGTGGGAGGAGGGACAGCATCAGGAAGAATAGCTAAGGGATGTTGGGCTTAATACCTAGGTGATGGGATGATCTGTGCAGCAAACCACCATGGCACACATCTACCTTTGTAACAAACCTGCACATCCTGCACATGTACCCCTGAACTTAAAAAAGGGAAAAGAAATATTTATACTATGTTTTTATGTAGGTAGGTAGGTATATACATATGTGTCATTAATATCTATCTATCTATCTATCATCTAAATGTTTATTCATCTAGCATCTTCTATCATTTATCTATTTGCCTATCACCTACTATCTAAAATCAGAGAGTGCTATTTACACTTAAGAAGGACAGTTTTGATGAGCACACAGCCAGATATCTAAAGACTGATAGCTGAGAGACTGAGAAATGGGTGTTGTAACTGCTGAGTAATTTTTTTAACTACTAAACACCTGTTACTCATCCAAAAGCCAAAAGAATTGACAGTTATGTAAGCTGTTTCTTCACTTTGGCCTCTAGAGATTATATCTTGGTACAGATAGGAAACACAGAAACAGTAAACAAACAAAAGAAACAAAAATATCTAACTACACATGAGTATTGGGAATTTGTTAAGCTCTCATGCTCAGCTTCTGACTCTCTAAGCATTTCCTAGATTCTGCAGACTTGTAGCTTGTTTTTATTTTTTTTCTCAGAGGCAAGCCCAACAATTCTACTTTCCTTTCCTCTTTCTTTTTTTTTTTTTTCTTTGAGACGGAGTCTCGCTCTGTCGCCCAGGCTGGAGTGCAGTGGCCGGATCTCAGCTCACTGCAAGCTCTGCCTCCTGGGTTTATGCCATTCTTCTGCTTCAGCCTCCTGAGTAGCTAGGACTACAGGTGCCCGCCACCTCGCCTGGCTAGTTTTTTGTATTTTTTAGTAGAGATGGGGTTTCACCATGTTAGCCAGGATGATCTCGATCTCCTGACCTCGTGATCCGCCCGTCTCAGCCTCCCAAAGTTTCCTTTCCTCTTTCTAAGTTAAAAAAAACAAAATTGAGACTGTAGGCAAAAATAAATAAATAAATAAATAAAAATAAACAAATAAACAGAGCTTCACACAACAAATAAGGATACTTGATATAGAGACATTAATATAATGCACTAAGACTGTGAATCAGCCTTCCAGTCATTACCACCAACCCAGAGGGAAAAGGTGAGACAAATGGTTTTTGTGACTCCTGATAGAACATAGAGAGGGTATTTGTGGGTAGAAAGAGCCCTGATGACTTAGATCCAGAAGAACTGAGTTGAATCCATTTATTCATTCGTGACCTCTTAAGCATTATTTAACTTATTAGAGTTTGTGTTTCCTCTTCTGCAAAATGGCTAAATCTTATCTGCTTCCCTGAGACGTTCCAGGGTTGAATGAGTTCATTTATCTATCTCCTCCTGCTTTCTCTTCCCTAATACTCCCTCACCTACCTTTGACTTCATTTGCCTCATAATTTCCCAAGAAAAATCATCAAATGATTAATATATGCAAATGTGACTACAAGTGAGATCACATTACTGTTACATGTTAGAGGATTAGGATTTAGTAGGCAAGTAGATATTTTAAAAGAACTTATTTCTTAGACTGACGCTTCTGTTTATTTCGTTTTATCAAAACAATTGAACCAACCCAGTGACCAAGAAAAATATTCATGTCAGAAAACATTGTGAAAGATTTTGAAATTGGCATAAAAGATAACTAGGTGTTTTGCCCAGAGTATGCTTATGGGATATCTATGTCTTTTATTTTGAACTATTTTACAGCTTTGTAACCTGTAGATAATTGGTGGCAATGCAAATTAGTCGTGTCCAAAGACAAACACAGCCTCGTTATTCATAGTAGCCTAGTTCTACAAAGTTGCCATGAACACTGAATTAAAGAATGCTGACTTTAGTAAAGCTCTAAAATACTTCTGCGGGGATGTTGGCTTTTTTTGTTTTTTGTTTTTTGTTTTTTTGAGACAGGGTCTCGCTCTGTCACCCAGGCTGGGGAGCAGTGGCACCACCTTGGCTCACGGCAACCTCCACCTCCCTGGTTCAAGCAATTCTCATACCTCAGCATCCTAGGTATCTGGGTTTACAGGCTTGAACCACCATACCCAGTCTTAACCTTTTATACTTTGTAATACATTCTCCTTTTCTTTTATAGTAGCAGCTTTCTTGTTATCTTATGTGATATGACAAATACCTAGCAGGTCGATCAGAAAATACAGATATTATTAAGATACACTACAAAAATGATACATACTTTGTGTGATTTATTTTATTTCAAAATATACACATTTAAATTTGTTTACCAACATTTGATACAGGGCCAGGATTATTCTTTGGTTTTGGAGACAGCTGATAAAAGTTTTGTACTGTCTTTCATACATGAACCACAACAAAAATACGTTATTTTGTAGTTCCCAGCTTCAATTTCTTTTTCTTTTTCTTTTTTATTATACTTTAAGTTCTAGGGTACATGTGCACAACGTGCAGGCTTGTTACATATGTATACATGTGCCATGTTGGTGTGTTGCACCCATTAACTCATCATTTACATTAAGTATATCTCCTAATGCTATCCCTCCCCCACCCCCTCCCCACAATAGGCCCCGATGTGTGATGTTCCCCTTCCTGTGTCCAAGTGATCTCATTGTTCAATTCCCACGTCAATTTCTTCTTAAACGAAGCAAGATCTTAAATCAAAACCAAGAAAACCATGAGAGAGCAGAATCCCTCTGGAATTTGAAGATTATCTTCCCAAAAACTTTACAGTTCTCCTAGAACTGTTCAAAGCATTAAGGTTAGTTTTTATAGAGAAAATTCTCTTTCTAAATTTAATTTTCATTGATTTATATTTAATTTAATTAGACAATTATAATAACAAGGACAATTGACAGAGACAGGTTTGGGAAAAAATTCAGCTGATTCTGCTTAAGCATTCAACTCATCTGGTAAGAAAATAATTCACAGGATTCTTAAGTAGAATCCAGTACAGCAAATATTTAACAGACTGTGGGCAGTCATTAGTATGCTTAGAAAAGGAACTAAAAGCAGGTAAT
Source organism: Piliocolobus tephrosceles (assembly GCF_002776525.5). NCBI lineage: Eukaryota > Metazoa > Chordata > Mammalia > Primates > Cercopithecidae > Piliocolobus > Piliocolobus tephrosceles. Next base: position 100,759,326 of record NC_045447.1, read on the forward strand.
TCATGGTGAGTTAGAATGCCCTGAAGTGGTTTCTTGTTTGTTGGTTTGTTGGTTTGAGATGGAGTCTCGCTCTGTCACCCAGGCTGGAGTACAGTGGGGCAACCTCAGCTCACTGCAACCTCTGCTTCCCGGGTTCAAGTGATTCTCCTGCCTCAGCCTCCTGGGTAGCTGGGAGCATGCCACCATGCCCTGCTAATTTGTGTATTTTTAGTAGAGACGGCGTTTCACCATGTTGGCCGTGCTGTTCTCGAACTCCTGATCTCGTGATCCGCCCGCCTTGGGCTCCCAAAATGCTGGAATTATAGGCGTGAGCCACAGCGCCCGGCCCAAAGTGTGTTTAACTACCTAGGAGTTTAACTACTACGGAGTGATCAAGGAGCCCTGGGAGACTAAGAGGAGCTACACTAAGAGCTAATCTAATCCCAACTGGGGATATGGTTTGGAAAATCACTCAACCCCTTGTTGTCTCAGTTTTATCACCCATGAAAAGTGAAGTTTGAGCTAGAATAAAAGCATGTGGGTCAATTTCATCTCCTAAGTCAGTGGTTTCTTTATTTTCTTTTTTTTTCATTGCTTATTTTGCTTTGTAGATTGCCTAAAATTATAAACATTGTTTACATATAGTACCAATGACAGTGTTGAACTTAAGCTGATGCTTTATAACTCATTTCCAGGCCTCTGGGTGGGCAGTAGAAGTGGAAACCATTGTCCAAGACTTTTGACAAGAGTTTTTAACAGTTGCATTAGACAATGGGCTGGTAATGTGTGGTAATGGGTACACCAAGGGAAAGCCTGCAGCTCTCAGCGTTGCCCTTGGCCCCCATCACTGACCTGGGGAGAAAACCGTGAAGCAAGGAGTCTGAGTCTGATGCCTTTTCTCTTTTGCTCTGTGCTGGAGTGTGTCCGTGCCGACCCTGCAGCTACAGAAATGACCAAATCAAACCTGTTGTACTGAGGGTAAAGCTCAAATGGACCCTGTGGCTACTCCTCCTCCTTCCCCAATAAACCTTTGTTCCTGACCAGAAAAATCCATGCTGTGCTCAAAGGAGGGAATATCCTGTTATACACAGAAGAATGTCTTTTTTTTTTTTTTTTTTTTGAGACGGAGTCTCGCTCTGTCACCCGGGCTGGAGTGCAGTGGCCGGATCTCAGCTCACTGCAAGCTCCGCCTCCCGGGTTCCCGCCATTCTGCCTCAGCCTCCTGAGTAGCTGGGACTACAGGCGCCCGCCACCTCGCCCAGCTAGTTTTTTGTATTTTTAGTAGAGACGGGGTTTCACCGTGTTAGCCAGGATGGTCTCCATCTCCTGACCTCGTGATCCGCCCGTCTCGGCCTCCCAAAGTGCTGGGATTACAGGCTTGAGCCACCGCGCCCGGCCAAGAATGTCTTGTTATACCCCAAATTATGTGCAATGATGGTATCAGAGTCTACCATAGATAGCAGAGAGTTGGCTATCCACAGGATATCCATAGTAGACTTTGAATGGTACAGTCATTGCATATAATTTGGGGTAATTCATCTAAGTAGCTGTAATTATCATGGGTAAGTGATATATGGTATAAGAAAATATTTGTTTGTCTCAAGCGTGTCTTTTTTCCTTTGAGGTTTTTAGGAATATGAGTGTAAAATGAGTACTCTGAAATCAATAATGAGTCATTACCTCTTTGCCTTCATCCATTTTTGTATTGCTAGAAAGGAATACCTGAAAAGAGAGACCAGGCACAGTGGCTCATGCCTGTAATCTTAGCACTTTGGGAGGCCAAGGTGGGGGGGTGGATCACAAGGTCAGGAGTTCAAGACCAGCCTGGCCAACATGGTGAAACCCCATCTATACTAAAAATACAAAAATTAGCCAGGCGTGGTGGTACGCACCTGTAGTCCCAGCTACTAGGGAGGATGAGGCAGGAGAATTACTTGAATCTGAGAGGTGGAGGTTGTAGTGAATCGAGATGATGCCACTGCACTCCAGCCTGGGTGACAGAAAGAGACTCTATCTCAAAAAAAAAAAAAAAGAGGTTTATTTCTTTCACAGTTCTGCAGGCTGTATAAGAAGCATGGTACCAGCATCTGTTCCTAATGAGGGCCTAAGGCTGCTTCCACTTTTGGCTGAAGGGGAAGGGGAGCCATGTGCAGACATCGCATGGTGAGGGGGAGGACATTAATCTATTCATGAGGGATCCACCCCCAAGACTCAAACGAGGCCCATGAGGTGAAACCTCCAACACTGGGAATCCAGTTTCAACATAAGATCTGAAGGGGACAAAGAGCCAAACCATAGCACTCTTCGCTCTCCCCAGCACATCCTCCTGCTCCCTTCCTTTCATCAGCGTCACTTGAACTGAAGTGGATTTTGAGCCTTTATTCATTGTATCAAAAAAAGATATTTATGTTCTCTGTTCTAAATTTTAAGATCAATTGAGCATGACATTTCAGGTATCTTTCTCTTACAAAAACAAAACAAAACATGAGAAAATGAAATTAAGTTTCTTTTATATTCCCATGTGGTTGTGATTTTCTTTTAAAGCAGGTCAATTGCCTTTAATAGAAAACTTTCCCAATTCCTGTTAAAAAAAAAAAAAAAAAAAGGGGGGGGGGGTGGAGAATGTTCCAAATCTCACAGTCTAAAGTAGCACTGAGAAACAGATAATAGTGCAAACTACATGGATGAGATTAAGTTTTCTTTTTTTATTCTTTCTTTTTCTTTTTTTTTTTTTTTTGAGACAGAGTCTCACTTTGTCACCCAGGCTGGAGTGCAGTGGCACCATCTCCTCTCACTGCAAGCTCCACCTCCCAGGTTCAAGCTTTTCTCCTGCCTCAGCCTCCCGAGTAGCTGGAATTACAGGCGCCCACCACCATGCCCAGCTAATTTTATGTATTTTTAGTAAAGATGGGGTTTCACTGTGTTAGCCAGGATGGTCTCGATCTCCTGACCTCATGATCCGCCAGCCCCAGCCTCCCTCCTAAAGTGCTGGGATTACAGGCGTGAGCTACCATGTCCGATGAATAAGGTTAAGTTTTCTAGTAACCACAAAAAGAAACAGGTAAAATTAATTTAATAATATATTTTATTTAACTCAATATACCCAAAATATCATCATTCCAGCAGGTAATCATTATTAAATATATTAATGAGATATTTTTTTCTCCTTCTTCTTTTGCATTAAGTCTTTGAAGTCCAGCATGGGGGTTACGCTTCTAGCACATCTCATTTGGGATTAGCTACATTTCAAGTACTTATTAATAGTAACATGTGGCTAGTAGCTACTATATTGGGTATTACCAGCCTAGGGATTCTTTTTCACATGTTGACACCTAACTTTTATTTCTATTTTGTCACTTTGTTTTAAAGGAGAGGAACCATTTAGAGCTCGAGTCTTATGTCAGGTGGAAATTTTTCCCAGTTTCTACGTGTTCTATAGCAGTTTCTATGAGGTATAGAATTTTGTCAAATGGCTGCTATTTCTCCTTCTGCCAGGAACACCTTCCCGGAGAACTTCAGTTTGTATCGAGAGTGAACAGTGAGTCAAAGCAAAATTCCTTAGCCTTATTAATTCCAGTTTGAACCTCCCAAAACCAATTTTTTCAAATGAGAATGAATCACCATACATTATCTAATAGTAAAAATTTTTCATGCTGTCTTATTCAATATCTCTAAATACACATAGAGCATTCAATAATTTTCTAGCACCTTGCAAATTGATAGAAGCCTAACTATTTGGTGGAACTTTCAAGGTGAAGAATATAACAAGTTACATTAGTTCCTTATGTGTGGATGCTGGAGATGACAACTACTGATAGCTTTCCTCACCCACCCTGTGGGAGGGGGCCTTCCTCCTCAGATTTCCCAGATTATTAATGGAATTTCTTCTTTTGTAGACTCCACACTGATCCCACAAATCTAGTACCTGCACATCTCTATCTCATTATCTTTATTATAACATGATAACATCATATCTCCATTATAGGATTTGGGCATGTTAAGAAAAAATAACAAAACCCACTATGATTCATTATATTGCCCCTTCCACCAGTCTATGAGATCCTTAGGACAGAAACATTCCTTATTCTTCACTAAGTCTGAGTGAGCCCAAGTAGCAATGCCTGGTGTATGGTTGATACTCAACCTTTCAATTGAAAGCAGGAAGTTTCACCCTCTTCATTCACCTTTGACCCTTACATGTCATATGCCTTCACCAAGAGTCAGGCCAGGACACATTTTCTCAATAATACCTGGGCTGGTCAATCTCACAACAGCTGATACCTCCTGCTGATTGCCTTCATTCAACAAACAGCCATGGGTGCCTACTTTAGAGCAGGCATTGTCTCACGGAAGGGGGTAAAAACACAGACGTGTTCTTAAATTCAAGAGGTTGGAGGAAACATAGACAAAAATCAGTGCATTGAGTATTGTGGTTTTGAAATACCTTCCTGTGTATTTTTCCTTCTGAGCAGCCTGTTTTGTTTAATCTGTGGTTTCTTTCTGTCCAGTCCTTTCCACTGTGAAGCCTCTGAAAGCTTAGAGTCCCAGGGAGGTGATCACAGGTACTGCTTAGAACAAGCATTTCTAAGGGTAAGGAGGAAAGAGAGGCTCCATTCATGGCCGAGGAAGTATAAAGTTGAGAGAATGAGAGAGAAAGACAGAGAGATGGAAGAAAAGAGGGAGGAAGGGATGAAGGGAGGAAGAGAGGGAGGGAGGGGAGAGATCTGACAAGCAGACCTTGCCTTTCTCTGTCACAAGCAGATCCTAGGAGTTGCTTTTAAGTCTTGTCTATGCTAATTGGAAGTCAGAATTTAAACTAGACTGGACTAAGTTTTAAAATATAAATGACTAAATATTTACTGGATCTCTCTAAGCTATCTAGTTTCTGGCTACCCACACAGACAGTGACTCAACGAACAAAATGAAAGCATTAACTGGAAATATTAAAACTGGTCCATATTTGTACAACATGAAGTTGGACCTCCTAGTCAAACCCACTATCTGTACTCTGCATATGGTGAGGGAAAAATTCCCAGGTACTTGTTATATGGCTAGAGTGACTTTTTAAAAACTACATTTCTTTCAATCACCACTTCTTTTTAAAGACCTTATAGGAGGTTCAAGTATGAGTATCCTAGACTCAATACCATAATTGATCAATTGTTCTAGGAGGTCTCATGCACACAATCTGTTCAACAAATATTTATTGAGTGGGTGAATTTGTCAGTTGCTTGTAAAGAAGACAAAAAGTCTATTTTTTAAAGGTCAGATGTCTCAGTGAGTTCTCAGTAACTACTGTTGCTAATTGTACAGAAGTTCAAATACAGAAATGCTGGTAATTTGTTTTCATACTTCACCATGAAAGAATTTTCCAAACTCTCTATTTTTGTTTTTTAAAAAAGTCAGGGAAATACAAGATATAGATTTTAGAACCAGACAAATCTGGGCTCAAATTCCTGTTCTGTTATGGAGTAGCTGTGACCCTGATCAAACAATCTAACTACTCACGGTCTTGGTAGTCTCAGCTATAGAAAAAAAGAAGGAAGGAGGAAGAAAAAGAGGGAGGGAGAGAGAGAGAGGGAGTGAGGGACAGAGAGGAAGAAGAAATAAAATACCCTCCTTTGAGGGTTGGTGTTGGGGAAGAAGGATTCGAGACAACTTAAGGAAATATGGTTCTTAGCACAAAATGGGTAGTAAAAAATCCTGATAATTATGATTATCATCATCAGTGCTATGAGTTGATTTGTCATCCTTGAAATAACAACATTTTCCTCTGAAAAGATACAATTGCTTTTTGTCTCTGGTCATTCCTCATATTACCTTCTTTATTGCACTCGTTGCAATTATGGTCTGAATGACACTGGAGATTAGTAAACTGGTCTCTGCCTCCAAGGGATGGATGTCTTCCCAGCTCTTCATCATGTCATTCACTTGCATCTGAGGAATGGCTCAATGGCTCCTCACTGTCCTCAGCAAGAACCTTACTTTCCCAGAGATGGCTTTGGGAGGGGAGGGGCGGGGAGTGGGTGATGAGCATGTGAGTCATAACCTTGCAAGGTATTTTGAAGATACACCACACGGAGGCATTCATAAATAGCATCAATGAAAATTATTAACTACATTAGTCAATATCCTGCTCATCAGGTGAGCTGTGGGCCACTGTAACTGGAAACACCAAAAAATCATCAGAGAAGTGTTGAAAATTGTTAAGGATCCTGAAACAAGGAAGTAACCAACTCCAGAGCCAATGTGGAGGGGAGGAACATGAGGGATACTCTGAAGACAAGGGAGGTTGGGACAGAGTAAGAAGCAGAATCCAGACATGCCCACAGCTGGTGCAAAGATGGACCTCTCAGCCTCCTGGCCTCTCACTAATTCCCTAATGTAAAGAAACTCTCATTTTGATAACTCCTTGTACAGAATTAGTTTGTCTATATGTTTAGGCTCGAATTAAACTCTAGTAAAATGTTGATAGTTATCATTGCAAAATGTTCATCAGCTTGTACTCAGCAAAGCTGTGCAACTCAGGATTTTATGAAGAAGACAGAGAACTGCTTCAGGTGTTGTCAGAGGAGGGAACCTGGGCAGTGTAGCCATTACTTGATGATTTGTGTCAACATTTCAGTACCCAGAAGACACATGATTTACTTTGGGTCCTTCCAGAAGCTGAAACTAAGCTACAGATACAAGTATGAGCACTTTATTTGGGAGGTGAGAGTAGTATACACTGGTAAGGGAGCAGGGATTGGCATAGGGAGAAGAAACATAGAGTGGAGGATTAAGCAGCTTCCACTGGGGGAACTCTAGGAGCCATGTGGAACCCCTCCCGAAGGATAAAGGACCTGGGGTATTTACACACCAACTCCAGAGGTCATTGGTTGAGGGCTGCTCCCATGGGGCATTAATTCCTTAGTGCTATTGATGTAAGGCCACCATACTTCCAATTCTTCTTTTAAACGAAATGAAAATTGAGTACAATTATAGGTAAAGAAAGGAGAAAAAGATGATGGGAAGGCAGTGATTGAAACAAAAATGCCACAGCGCCCTAAGGCTACCCCTTCCTCACATCAAAGTCCCGGGCACACTCCTTTCTTCCCTGCCACACACACTTTACTGCATTTTCAGTGGTTGGTGCACATTAGAAATGCAGAGCTCATCAGAATGTAATTTTTTCAACACAATGACCCTGCTTGCATAGTGGAAAAAAATCTTCTGAAAGATTTTGACAGGGAACCCTTAAAAATTTATTTTTAACTGTCTGAGTCAAAATCGAAATTACAGTGCTTAAGAAAGTAAGGAATATATACCAACCAAGTATTTAAGTTGGGGTGTGTGTGCTTATAAACACACCTCTCCTTTCTTATTATGTGAGATTGAGCAGAGATCAAGCACCTGAAGTTCTAATTCTGTCCCAGAAAAACACTCCCTTCCCAGGCTGTGGCATCACATGCTCAGACGCCCAAGTGACTCCATCTCCCCAGATGCATGAGAGCCAGTTCTCTCAGTTCATCCTCTCCCTAGCTCCCACCCCTGGAAGCTCTTAGACATTTTGGGAGCTGTGCCTTTGGCTCCTGTCCAGGGAACAGTTATTTCCCACTTGTGGTCCTGAAGAGTTCATGGGAGCCTCCCGAAATACGTTGCTCTCTTCCCGGGAGTAGTTTTTGTCCTGGGAGACCTGAGATACATAAAAATTTTAAATCTGTTTCCACTTTGAGAAGGGAAAATGAATGATGTATTGATATTAGAGCAATTGTCTTGCTGCTTGCTGGAGCAAAAGAAAACCACTCTGGCTACACTCAACTGTGTATCCTGTGGCTTAGGCTTCCAATTAATTTTAAAATAAGGAAAAATCCTTAGCTTATATCATAAGGGATCCTTTCTTTTCTGGTTCACACTACCTATCTCTTGTGTGGAGAAATTCAGTACAGCCATGAAGAGACAAGGACTCAAACAGGCCATTGTAACTGATGGAGAGCTTGGACTGTGCCCAGTGCAGGTAGGTCATCGCCCTCTTGGGGAGGTGCTAAGCCCACATACTGGGGCTTGGGGGGAAATGGCCAGATTGCTCCCCAAAATGTCACTTAGTCTTAAAGGGAGTGACTTTAATTCCTGCCTTTGATGGTGGAATTGTTGAATCCTCTGAAGTGCGCACGCGTGCGCGCACGCGCACACACACGCAGAGAGAGAGAGGGAGAGACAGAGTGAAAGAGAGGGAGAGAGAGAAAGAGAGAGAGTTTTCCTTTAAGCCTGGAATTCCTCAGGTTTGATTTCAAACTAGAAGAGAAATTTTTGTTGCAGAGACGGCTTATAGATAAATCCTCAGGCTATTTGGGAATTTCAGCACTTTGAAAAATGAGAATGTGTGGAGGGATTGTTTTTCTTTGCTGTGTCTCAGTCCTTTTTTTCCCTCCCTCATCCATAATTCCAAAAAGAATACCCTTTTATAAGGTGAAACTTTTTATGCACTTAGTTTTCAAGTCAGATTGTTAAGAAAAAATATAAGTTTCTTCATTTTGTATATGCACCGTATTTTTAAAAAATACAGAATCTCATACACTTTTGAAACACATTGCTAGAAAGAAAGAAGAATTATCACATGACTTAGGTCATAAAAGATAAGGTTGGGAAAAAAAGATTTTCCTTGTGAACATAAAGTTCATTACTGACTGATGATCCCCACATAAGTGGTTTAAAAGTTTCCCACTGTTGCTGAAATAGTAAGTCGTGCAAAGATGAGCATAAAACTGGATATTTGTTTTTCATCCTGAAATATGTTCTCCTTGCCACTTTTGACCTTAAATGGAGTTTCTGCTTTCTCTGATTCAGTCTGTTTCTTTTGTGCTCTCCGTAGTAATGTGCTGGGTAGCTCAGATGTGACTGTGATACTGTTTTCAAGTATCTGTGGCCACAAGTAGTTATACTATTTAATGTTCACAGACTCCATATTCTTTTTTCCAGTACTCCTATGTCTTAAATACAAATTTCTTAAAATATGTTTTTATTAAAAGAACTAGAAAAATGATTTTTAAAATGCATGTAGAGGAGATTGCTTACTTAATAGTTCATTTGGTTACCCAAATACAAGGCCATGTGGAAAATCTTCCACTTACCACCTCAATCTCTTCTACCGTTCTCATTAATTCTGGAAAGTTCTGCGAAGAAAGGGGATAGTGCAAAAGGAGAGACAGAGAACAAAAGATGATTGAATTTCAAGGTTGGCTGGCCTGACAAAAGTGTCTAGCCCAGTACCTGCATCCAAAATGCACGTGTCTATGACATACCTGGCTTTGCTTAAATACCACCACTGACATTTAAGGGTGGGGGACTCTCTTTCCTTATACTACATGCAAATGAATGGAAGAGTTGTTTTTCTTAGAATCTGACTAGTTAACATTCATAGATTTTTTAACCCCATTTGATATCACAAGTTTACCTGTTGATTAGATTATTTTCTGTCTGTACCTGGAGCCTCTAAGCTATGTATAGACAGAGAGGCTTATGTTTTATTCCCTGCTTTACTGCATACACTTTATTGCAGACACATATTGCAAGCACTGTGTTAGTGCTTGACATAGTAAGCAAATACCTGTGGAAAATGTCTATGAATGTGCCTCTGCTCATTTCATAAAAGTTCAGGTGTTTGGAGATGGCTACCTAAGTAGTAAAATTAAAGAATGGTCCCTGATGACCATGTTACTTGGTCAGGAGCTATTGGATGCTGGTGGCTGTGACCTACTGATGGGGTTAACTGAACATTGCATGGCCCCATTTTGCCACACCCTGGTCAACAGGTCAGTCGATCTCTTAGATTCTTAGAATTTGGGTTCATAAATTCTCTGGTGGAGTTCAGAATCTGCATTTCAAAGGAAATTTTCTGGAAAATTCTGATTTACAGTTAGTTTTGCAGTGACCTAACAAATGTGATTCATGAACCGGGCAGCACTCAAAAGCAGAAAAGGTTCAGAGAGCCCAGCAGTGTGACTGGTGAGTTTTTATAGGCCAGACTCAGTTGTAAAGTAGGGAGATCACCTGATTTGGCTACAACCGGGTGTCTGCCATATTTGAGCATGGTGCAATGAGTTGGCTGCCTGTATTAGGCTGGAACCTGACTGCTCGTGATTGGCTGAAAGTCAGCTGTTTGCTGTATTCCTAAGTCAGGTTTTGGTTTGTTTACATATTCAATTAGGTTGCAGTTTCTTATGTAGGAACTCAAAGTACAGAGACAGCTGCAGTCTAATGGCCTCCTGCTTATTTAATTTAACATCTCAGTATTACACTGATGATATAAACAGAATGCTGTGGGAACACAAAGGAGGGAACAACAAACTTGCTTGAGGGTGACATCCAGCAGCTCTAACTCTGAAGCAAGGACAATGTAGTTGGGGAGAAGTCACCTCAGTCACTGACTTGCGTGTGGATCCCATTTCTTGATAATCCCTAGAAAGATGTCTTGGAGGGCTTTGAAGAAACATTTAGATTTGTACTAGTGGAGAAGAAGTGAAAGGGTTTTGAAAGCAGAGAGAAAAACTAAAGCAAAGTGTGAACATCTTATGTTCATGGATATATAAGACTAGGATAAGGAAGAATGGGTGCTAATTCTAAGTCAGTTGCCTAACATGCATCATAAATTGCAGAATATGAGCACTTTACAAAGCAATCTATATTTTTTTTAAAAAAGCTTGTGGATGTCCCAGGATAATGACTTGGTGCTTTTCCATTGAGGGAATCATGTCTCAGAGTCATTTCTGTGCCACTAGTCTTTGACAAATAATAAAATCTCAAAAAATGTTTGATGAATGACTATTTTACCCACTTGAGGGACAGGAAGATCTTTTTATTTGTAATGAATTAGGCTACATAAAATCTAGGAGATGCTGATAGTTATCTTGAGACCAGGAAGAACATTGTAAGGGGAAGCCACAATCCAAAGGAAGACAGATCCAACTCAAAGATAAAACAATTCCTGGGGATATTACTGAACTGCTGAGTTGAGATGATTCGAAAGTCAGAATATAGCCAACACATTCCATTTATTGCATTTTTCTTTCTTTTTGTAAGCTTTTTGATATTTCAAATCTGAAGAAACGAATAGAAAATAATATAAGACATATTGGTATACTTACAACCCAGCATTTTAAAACTGTTAGAATTGCTTCTGCATTTTTCTTAAAGAAAACAATCATTAAAGATGCTGTTGAAATTCTTTCTCCCACACCACTTGATCCAATGTCCCTACCTTCTGGTCCTCTTCAGAATTACCTGCTTTCCAGATATGGGATGTGCAATTCCCATTATGTTAGTGATAGTAAGGCCCGGTTGCTGTAACAAAGACACACAAAGCTTCAGCAGTTTCGAGAATACCTCTTTGTTTCTTTGTTACTTAGCCCCAGTATGAGCAGGAAGGAGAGGCAGTGTCCTTCCACAAGGTCTTCCAGGGAACATTGTTCTTTCCTCTTGTAACTTCATCATCCCCGGACTGTCATCACCTGCATAATTGAAGCTGAGTCCCTGCCACTTCCCCGTTCCAGATGGTGGGAAGAGGTGGAGAGTCTGAAAGGGGCACATCTATGTCTTAAGACATGAATGCTTAAGTAGCACACACCCCTTCCTTTTGCATTCCCTGGGAGAGAACTTAGTCACCCCACTACAGAGCAGTCACAGGAGGGGAGAAATATGGACTGTAGTAAGGCTACTGCGTGCCTTACTGGAACTCTATTACAATGGAGGTAGAGAAGAGTGGATTTTGTAGACAACCAGGAGTCTGCGCTGTTGTACTATAGCCCATGCCTTGATACTACCACTACCTGCATACACATACTTCAATGCTAGAAAGGAAAATGGCCAACTAGCAAAGGCCACCCAAGCCTAGACATGCCAAAGGAGTCACAGTGAATGCAGGCATGCTTCTTTCTCAGCCCAGTGGGGAAACTTCTGAAATCTCATTACTAAATATGATGTTTGCTGTAGTTGTTTCATGTATGCCCTTATCATGTGAGGGCTTCTTTTAGTTGTGTTTTGCTAAGGGTTTTTAACTTTTTAGTCATGAATAAGGGAAGACTTCCATTTTATGGTTTTTGGGGATCTATTGAGATGATTATATAATTTTTTCCCCTTAATCTGTTAACGATGTATATTGCATTGACAGAGTTTCTAGTGTTGATCCAGCCTTATACTACTGGGATAAACCCTACTTTGTCATTACATATTCTTTCTGCTGAATCCAGTTTCCTGCATTTTATTTAGGATTTTTGCATTCATGATTATAAGTAAGATTGGTCTGTAATTGTCTTTTCTTGTACTGTTCTATCTAGTTTCCATATCAAAGTTCTGTTAGCTTCATAAAATTATATGGGTAGCTAAACCTTTAAAATACAGACTCTGCAAAGGTTTGTACTAGAAAGGGAATGTTTGTTGCTTGAAGTTTTCAAAAACTTGCCAGTAAAACAGTTTGGGCCTTTTGCTTTTGGAGGGTAATATTTTGATTCCTGATTCAACTTGTTGAGTTGAATCAAGTAGTTTATTTTAAATGTCCTTAAAAATAAAATATTTGTATATAAGGCTATAATTTTACCTATAGGCATGATTTTGCTGCATTCCACAAGCCTTGATATATATGACCTGTGTCATTTGTAATTCTCACTGTGATTTTTCTTTTTAACTCATATAGTAGGCTGAATAATGCTTCCTCTACAAATACATACATATATATGTATATATGTATACACACATACATGCACACACATCTCTTTCCGGACATAGCCTAATCCCTGGAATTTACGACATGGCAAAAAGGCAAATTCTCCCCTAGAGCCTCCAGAGGGAGCATTGCCCTGACATGTTGATTTCAGGCCAGCGATATTGATTTCAGATTTCTGGTCTCCAGAACTGTAAGAGGATTTATTTCCGTTGTGTTTAGCTACCAAGTTTGTGGTAATTTGTAATGGCAGCAATAGGAAATCAATACACCTGTGAATTATTTAAAAGTACATTTCTAAGTTTCCTAATCTATATTTAGCTTATTTTTATTCCATTTTTTGCTGATTTCTACTTTAATTGCTTTTAATTGGAAATTGTTATTTGCAACACATTGATTATTTGAAATTTGTAGACAATTTCTCTTTGATCTATACATAGTACATTTTTATAGTTTATGTGTACTTGAAGATAAAATATATTCTTCATTTGGAGTTATAGGATTGTTTCTGTATTTATTAGAACAAAGTTTTTACTTTCCTGTTCATATTTTTTATATTCTTTCCAATTTAGTGTCTTCTCAACTAATTATTTCTGATGCATATTAAAATATCCCAACAGGTTTGTGGATTAGTCAATTTTTCCTTTTAATTACATCAGTTCTTGCTTTTTGTATTTTAAGTCTATGTTGTTAGATGCATACAATATCATAACTTTTATCTGTCCTCTCTCTAAGCCCCTGAGTCCCTAGTTCTATGTCAGTGATGTTTTGTGCTCCTGTCCCATGTCATGTCACCATGTCACCAAGTCAGTGGGTGAATTGACAGTGGTCCTATTCAAGATGCTGTGCCTTTAGCTTTTCCCTTCCAGTCTCATAGATTTGTAGCCTCAAGAACCTCCCAGGCCCTAGCATCAAGCAGTGAACTGGCCTCTAATTCCATTTTTTTTTCTTTGCGTGTAGTAATGCTATCCAGGCCAAACTCTTAGTCAGTGCTGCTTTCTTCTGTACCTCTGACCCTTTGTATGATTTTTCCATTTGTGGTCTTTAGATGTATTTGTGTGGCTTTGAGCCTCAACTATACCTTTTCTTTTCCAGTATACTTTTCAGGTATTTGGAAGAGTGCCCAGAGCCATCCTGCCTGGAAGTATTGCTGTATTATTTAAACTACTTTGAGTAGCGTGTTCTGTTATTTGCCACTCAATGACATATTCTTCCCTCCATTTTACAGACTTAAAAACTGAGACAGAAAAGCTAAATGACTATCCCAAAGTCACATAGCTCACAAGCAAAGAATCCAGAAAACTCATTTAAGTCACCTTGCCGCAAGGTCTAGGTTCTCTTTCTTTCACCATACTGCTTCCAAAAGAACGTTTCTGGAGTCTTTTACCCACACTGGGACCAGCACAGCTGCATCCCATCCTCCACTTACTGCTGCCTCTTATGCTGTCTACACGCATGATACTAGCTTGTTGCATTCATGGCAACCCCATAGCCAGATTAAGCTGATACTGCCAGCTCTGGGGTTTTCTGATGATTCTTACTTTTCTGACTTTGTCTGGATCACATGTTTCCTGTGTGCCTGCCATGGAGAGCACAGAGCCACACTGTGTTCACAGGCCACTCTCTACCAACCAATCATCCATAAAACAGACTCCAATAAACATAGCAGGTCTCTTGAAAATGGGCTTCTCTGCAATGTCTGAGTCTCTTCTTGCAAAAGCTTTTGAAGGACTCTCAAATATGACTCCATATACTCTTCATCATCAGAGAAAATTAATACTCTCGCCTGCCTGGTTCCCCATCATTACTTTTCTCTCAGCCTCAACATTCAGCCAATTACAGTCATTTCAAAGGAATACATTTCCATTTTCTGATCCTTTTGTTTAATGTAACTGTCCCGAAATTTGGGCCAGGCAACATTCTTTCTTTTCCTTTCTTTTTTCTTCCCATTGACTTAGACAAGAAACTGCTGTCTATTATTTTCCCCTCTCTCTTGGTAAGATGATATTCACCACACTGGCCAAATGAACAGAACTGGAAGTGTTCCATACCCCTAAGAAACCTTCCAGTTATCATAGCATGCAGTCAGCAGATATGAATACAAATAAAGTTAAAATTAAATCAGCTCCAGGAATGTGCTTTCCAGTGTGCACAAATAGTTCTTTCAACGATGAACTCTTTCCTGACTTAAAAAATAGAATAGTAATATATTTTATAAAATTAGATTGATAGTGAACCTGAAGTATAGAATTGAGGGCATATGTGATAGATAATACCAGAATACCCAAGTAAGATTAGACCCATTTTGTTAACGAAATGATTGTATCATAGCAAGTTAAGAATGAAATTGGTTTCCCAAAGAGCCTTGCATGGAACACTTGTCTCATGAAATGGATGTTCTCTGAGCTTATGTGTGTGGTATTGAAACAGACACCTCTAGTGCACAATTCCAGATTCTCTCAGCCTCAGCTGTCTCTTCAAGCCAGCAACTATGGTGTGACGGCTTCTGTGCAGGCTCTGCCCAGCTTCCTGCAGGTGCTAATGTTGTGCTTACACAGTGGGGATACCTGAGTCTGGAGGGTAAAGTCCTGCAGAGTGAACTTTAATTAATTGTGCAGAAAATCAGTAGATAGCTGCCACCCCTTCCCTTCTCCAGTAGAGAGCCCCACACCCATTTCATCCAGCTCTTGGAGACGTCTCCCCAGAGGTGCCTAGATCTAGGACACACTTAGCACCGGCTCTCCCTCTGTTGGCCCAATCCCTGGCCTTCTCTCAGGCTCCCTGGACCACAGTAGCCAATGGAAACCTTGCACTTAAGCCTTGTTGCAAGCCCTCCTTTCTGGGAAACCCAGACAAAACATACAGTTCCAAAACATTCTCACATGGGAAATACCATGCACCATATCTCATTTCTGAAAAGCCATGTTGCCTATTAGCTTCTTAAACATCCTGAGGAATCCTGCACCTAAACAAACAAAGAAACAAGAAAACAAAACAACACAAAAAACCCTTGCTTACTATTTTTTAACTGGGTTTACCAAATTGCCAAATTATCAAACTTATTTTACATGAAACACAGTTGAAAAACAGCTCTTCAAATCTAGGTGTGTAAGAAACACACTTGGCAAATGCAAATCTAGAGCTTGCTATATCCACCTTGAGGATTTAGGGCTGTTTCTGAGAGTTTATTTACATGTATGCTTGCAGTGGGTTGAAAGATGACTTTCAGAAAGGTATTTCCATATCATAATGCCTAGAAGCTGTGAAGTTGACTTTATCTGGAAAAAGGATCTTTGCTCATGTTATTAAGTTAAGGATCTTGAGAAGAGGAAATCATCTTGGGATAACTGTGGTAAGCCCTAGTTCCAAGGACAAGTGTTATTATCAGAGAAAGAGGAGACGATGACACTGGGTACAGAGAGAAAGGCCATGTGACCACAGGGGCAGAGATTGGATTGATGTAGCCACAAGCCAAGGAGTGGCTGGAAGCACCAACAGCCAGAAGAGGCAAGGAAATTTTCTTCCCTAGAGCCCTTGGAAGGAGTACATCCTGGCTGATACCCTGATTTTGGACTTCTGGCCTTTGCAATTGTGAGAAAATAAATTTCGGTTCTTTTAAGTCACCCAGTTTATGATGTTTTGTCACAGTAGCCACAGAAAACCAACACGGGTGCCTTATGCCCAGTGGAAGAGACACATAGAAGGGAGCCACCTTGTCACCCAGACAACTGAATTTGGAGTTGTTCGAGTCCCAGAGTGCTCTCTTTAGGGGCTTGTTTTTGTATAGACAGATTCTGAAGACAAGGTCTATTTCAGGTAGCAGAGCAGAATTGAGCAGAGGAGGCAGCTAAGAGGGACCCAGTGCCTGGGAGACTCAGGTCTGCCTTGCCCAGCACCTGAGCACAGTGCACAGCAGTTTATGGCCCCAGATCTGGGGTTTCCTCATTTGCGAAAGGTACTGTGTCATTACTAGCTTCCCCTCCAGCTCCAAAGTTCTGGGATCAGCTACAAGAATCCTTACACAATGAGTTCTTCCCATGTGTTTATTTTATTTTATTTCATTTCATTTCATTTATTTTGAGACAGAGTCTCACTCTGTCACCCAGGTTGGAGTGCGATGGCATGATCTCAGCTCACTGCAACATCCACCTCCCGGGTTCAAGCAATTCTCCTGCCTGAGCCTCCAGAGTAGCTGGGATTGCAAGCATGCGCCACCACGCCCAGCTATTTTTTTGTATTTTTAGTAGAGATGGGGTCTCACCATGTTGGCCAGGCTAGTCTCCAACTCCTGACCTCAAGTGATCCACACGCCTCAGCCTCCCAAAGTGCTGGTATTACAGGTGTGACACTGCACCTGGCATGGGTATGGGGGGGGGGGCAAAAACGAGTGTCCTCTTGAATTATCAGGGATGTGATTAATACATGAAAGTTGACTCAAACTTAGGCCCATCCAATATGAATGCCCAGGCAAGGCCAGCTCCTCTTCTTTTCCACTTCGATTGAGTTAAATTTGGAATAACTATGGAGGCTACAGGTGCTTTTAAAAATTGGAGTAACAGTGGCTGAGTTGTCCTCAGTATAACTAGACCCTGCCATTAATTCCCTTCTAACACTTCACTTCTATGAGCTATTTCAGAAGAAACACATGAACAGCAGCCTCTATTGCAAACCCTTTTGTAAATACAGATTTTCTGAACTTTCTGCAAATCTGTGACTTCTGTTATCTCACTTTTCTTGATGAGGTATTTTGAGGTGCCAGGAGCCCCTGGGGAGAAGGGACAGATAAAACTCTAACGCGAAGGCTCACTTACCATTAGTCTTCTTTTGGAGGCACAAATGTCCCATTTTAGTGTTGCTTTTAAAACCTGTGACTGGCCAGGCACAGTGAATCATTCCTGTAATCAATCCCAGCACTTTGGGAGGCAAAGGTGGGAGGATCACTTGAGCCCAGGAGTTCAAGACCAGCCTGGGCAACATGGGAAAACCCCATTTCTACAAAAAATACAAAAGTTAGCCCAGTGTGATGGCACATGCCTGTAGTCCCAGGTACTTGGGAGGCTGAAGTGGGAGGATCCGCTTGAACCTGGGAGGTCGAAGTTCCAGGGATCGTACCACTGCACTCTGACCTGGGCAATAGAGCAAGGCTCTGTCTCAAATAAATAAACAAATATGAATAAAAATAAAACCTTTGGCTTGTGACTATTTTAGAAAAGTCAAATTAATTTTTTATAAGTTGAACTATATTTACTCGAGCTGTATACAATTTACAGATAGCAAAGAGGAAACCAGTGGATAGTTATTTGTGGATGAAAATCGGTCTCCTTGGGGGCTCCTGCCCCTGTCTTAGAGCAGGGTGCACCTGCGTGCCCACCTAGCCTTTCTCTCTATTGCGAAGCTGTGCGGTGTCGGCCCTTCCTGCTCTGCCAACCTGCTGGCAGCCGTGTACAGGGTTCTGCAGGATGGCCTCCAGGCTATAGTAAGCAGCAGAGATTCTTGATAAAGGGCCAGATGGAAAACACAGTGACAGCTCTGGATTCCTTCCAGGGCCTAGAAAGGCAGCACTACAGATACAATCATTTCTCCATGGGGACATTAGAAAAGAAAAAAAAGTTACTAACATCTCTAAAATCTTTCCACAGAGTCAGAAGTAAACAGACTCAGCAAAGAGCATATATTTCATGCAGACATCTTCACAGGACATTTGTAGGATGTCAGAGTCATGGCCTTGGTGGAGTGAAGGAAACGCAGGACAGGAAACAAGGAGGCCTGAAGTGCAGCCCTGGCCGGCCCCTCCACGCTCTAGGCAGCACCACAAGCAGGCCCCTCGCCACACGGAGACCTCACTCTTCCTCTGTAGAAGGAGGGGAGGAGACCAGATTCTTGGGGTTACTGTGAGGACACATGCGATAGAAGGAAATATAATTTGTCAAGATGGCATCTGTCATACATATGCAAAATGTCAGGGGCCGGGTGCGGTGGCTCATGCCTGTAATCCCAGCACTTTGGAAGGCTGAGGCGGGTGTATCACCTGAGGTCAGGAATTCGAGACCAGCCTGGCCAAGACGGCGAAACCCCATCTCTACTAAAAATAAAAAAATTAGCTGGACATGATGACGTGCACCTATAAATAGTCTCTGCTACTCGGGAGGCTGAGGGAGGAGAATCACTTGAACCTGGCGGCGGAGGTTGCAGTGAGCCGAGATCCCACCTCTTCACTCCAGCCTGGGGGGAAGAGTGAGACTCTGTCTCAAAAAAAAAACCAGAAAAAGAAAAGAAATGTCATTAGGGAAGATCCCAGAGAGCACTTTCCTGAGAGGGGCATGAGTCGTTCTTGGATGATTTTCTATGAAGAAGCAGGAGAGGGCCCTAAATGTCCAAACTTCCTTTTTTGAGAAAACAGGGTAATATTGAGATTCTTTACCTTATGAGGTAGCCAAACACATGTACTGTGGCCCCTCTGAGTACGCAGTGACTGCAGATTTTGTTCTCAGAATATAATTTGTAATTAAGGGACCTGTGGTTATCCCACGGGGTTACATCCGAGAGTTAGAGAGCTCTGCTTGGGCGACAGAACAAAAGAAAGGTATAACCCTACAGCTGCCATCACTCTTCTCCCTCCCCTTTGCTCTTGGAAAAATATGTCATCACGTGGAGCAAGAAAACTGAACAACTTTTCCCGTAGAAGTTAGGCGTAATTATGGGTCTGTGTTCTTGGTAAAGAACTTGGCATTAAATGGACTATTGATATGCTGCAAACAGAAAGACAGCACGACTGCATGTCACTACCTTTCTTTAAACTAAGAATATTATGTTCTGGATGGTAAGCAGTTCCAGCCAGAAGGAATCCGAAAGGTGACCCAGGCCAACATCTCACTTCAGAAAAACAAACTGAGGTCCAAAGTATCTCCTCTGGTCACATGGCTAGGTCACCCATGGGCTCCTGATTCGATATTTTTTCATACCCTGCTCTTGCTTTGTGAAAAAAGATCAGTATGAAGACTGTGCTATCCCCTCGACTATTCAAAAAGGTCACAAATTTCTTTACCTTTCCTAGATGAGAAAATTCAACTCAGGGAGTTTTTAAAGCTTGCTTGAAGTTGCATGGCTCTGAACCATCTGAAATTAATTGGTATTTATTATGGCCACTAGAATAACCGCTGACTAATGTAGTCTGAAGCTAGGCACTTAATCTCAATCCTTGATACTCAGAAGAGTGGGCTGTGGATCAGCCATGTCAGTGTCCCCCAGGATCTTGGTAGAAATCCAGACTCTCAGACCCCATCCCAGACCTGGTGCATCTCTAACCTCCTTTCCTCTCTAACCCTCCATAACCTCCCAATTCTAAAGAAATATTTGAAGGAGAAAAGAGGCTACAAAGGCAGCCTGAAAATCACGGTGAAGGGAAAGTGGACAGGGGCATGCATCTTCTTGTTAGGGATGCTGGCTTCTGAATGTCAGAAATTGTTCATTCATTGAGCCAAGTCAAAGAACTGTCCCCTTCTTTTCTTTCAATACCTTTCAGAAAGGCAGAAGTTGAAGGACTCCTGCAACAGCAATGGAATGAGGGTGCACAGACATCCAGGAGTGAAGCACACGTGTGTGAAAGGCAGGCCCCAGCCAGTGGCGGGAAGGAAGGCAGCCTGGTCAATGAGGGCCCACTGGGGGCCTTTCTTCTCCCCATTCATTGCCCTCTGAGACTCTCCACATCCTTTTCAGGTATATGTGTGACATTTAGATCCAGTGATTGATGGGGCTTGTGCACTGGAGTGGACAGAGCCCTCGACCAGGCGTCAAGGGGGGCTGGGTGCTTCTCTCTCACTGCATGTTGGGAAAGCTTAAGTGTCTGGCCCAGTTTCCTCCTCTCTACAGTGAAATAATTGGTTTTCTAAGTAACTTTCATTGACACTATCAGAATCAGTTGTTAAAAATTATCTAGATGATTGTAACCAGGCGTGGTGATGCGTGACTCTGGTCCCAACTACTCAGGAGGCTGGGTTAGGAGGATCACTTGAGGCTGGGAGGTTGAGGCTGCAGTGAGCTATGAGAGGGCCACTGCACTCCTGCCTGGGCAACAGAGTGAGACCTCATCTCAAAAACTAGATAGATACACAAATAATTTTTAAAAATTATCTGATTGTTTATCTTACTTGCCTGTTGTTTATTGGTCTGTGTTTGGTAGTAGATTCTTCACTAGCCCAGGATTCCCACAGGCATGGAAACCTGAGCCCTCTTTTTCCTCAGTGTATTTCTATCATCTTGTGTTAAGTAATTGATGGATTGTTTTCATTTTAGTCCGAACTTATTTGAAAAAACCACCTTTTCTCCCAGCCTGCTTATCAACTTCTACCCTCTTCACACAACTAGGGGTGAACATGCCTGAAAGCTCCACCAGCTGACCCCACCTCACCTGCAAAGCCCTTGTCCGTGTCTGTGGAGAGCAGCGCAGTTTCCTCTGTGAGAGGCTCTGCCTGCTTTCCTCTGGATTTTGCCCCATTTCTCTGAGGCTCCAGCTGGTTTTCATGGATATGTACCGCACTTCTGGGTCCTTAGCCTCAACCTTTGTGCACAGAGCAACACGGAGTTCTTCATCTGCATCAGGCGAAATCATGGTCTTTTGTTCTCATAAACACGAAACTTGTAGGAACCTAAAGTTGACTTTGACAGTGACATGCAGCTATACAGAGCTTTTGTTTGCCAAACACTTGCAAATCATTTCCCCCCACAAAAGCCCTTAAAATGTCAGCATTCTGAATATGTCTGCCCACGGGCCACTCTCTTTCTTGGGCCTCGGCCGTGATTTACTGTCCAGGATCCACCAGCCCCAGACCCAGAGAAGGGTGTGAGTATTTATAGCTCTCAAGGCACATTTTCTGGAAATATCTGGGGGAAGTAAGGGCCCTTTCACTTCCCCTCTATGGCACTGAAACATTTTTGTGAAGATATTTTTATTCTCAATAAGTGAACTCAACAAGTGGATACTGGGTGAAGACTAGTGAGGTGTGTCAAAATGAAGCAGAGATTGAAGAAAAAAGGCCTTTAGTGTGATAACATTCTGGTTTTCCTTTTTTACTCTCTCACTCGCTTTTCTAGTTTTGAGGAGTAGAGTATATGGAAAACAGGCATTCAGCCTCTTTAAGAATCAGTTCTGTGTGTAAATCATAGTTTCATGGACTAAAAACAGATCCACGGATGTGGGCTACAGTGGAGGCTTCATTTTCCTGCACAGTTACCATGTGAAGGAGATAATTAGTCATCCTGTTCCCCGCTTTAATCAAGACTTCAGGAAAATCAAACTTTGCTGTAAGACTGTCATGAATCATCAAGAGAGAAGTAGAAATTATTTTGATTCATAAATGGGCCACAGAGGCATCTGGTGAGGTTCACAGAGGAAGTCAAGACAGATGAGGGGCAAGAGGCACGCCCAACCTTTCCCCAAACACATTTTTCTGTATTTAACCAACACAATATTCTCAAAAGCAAATGAAGAAAATAATAGCACACCATTTTTTTTTTTTTTTTTTTATCCAGAAAGGAAAGGTTAACCCAGATCTGAAATACATCATTGTAGTGTTCTAATTCAAGCATACTTCAAGCTCATATTTGGTGGAGGAATTGACTCCCTCCCCAAACCTACATTCCCTAGGCACGGAACAGGATGTAAGGAGAATCCCCAAGTCACCCCAGATCATTTCTCACTGCTTTTCCAGCTCTGACTGTATCTGACTCTGCAGATGAGAAAACTGAAGACGATCTTCAAGAATGAAAAATTTTAGAAAGTTTTGTACAACAATGTTGAACCAAAAAATGAATATTGTGGACATAACTAGATTTTATTTTGCTTTTATATTGAGGAGGTTGAAAGAAAATAGAAAAAGCAGACTTTTTTAAAAAAAAATCAAGAAAATTTTGCAGATAAGGATAATGAAGAACTTTAAGGGCTTCTAAAAATAGATCGACATTCACATAAAATCTAGCTTTTAGCTGCATTTTATTCTTTTAAAACTTTGTTTATGCTATCTTCTTCCTTGCCGTGTCCACAGACAGGGCAAACATTTGTAGAAAGCTCATGTCCCAGACAGCTATAAGATATCAAGTAGGCAGTTTCATTTCTAGAAATCCAAATAAACTCATTTATTTTAAGACCAATGAAATGACAATAACATAAAATAACTGGCTTGCCCTTCATGCTCCATGAGCAAACATAGATGTATGTGCACTCACGTGTGCACACACACACACACAGAGGCACACACAGACATGCACATAATTTCATTTCATTTAGCCAAGACAGACCATTCTGAAATAAAATTTCAGGGTTTACTCAGTGACTTGGAAGACTATTAGTTTTACTTGAAATTTGGAGAGAAGGAAAAAATACAACCAGATCTTAAATGCCAAGGCCAGCACAAAGAAGAGGTGATGTGATCAAGCATTTTTATCTTTTCTCTTCATGCATGAGTTCAGAAGGTCACCCATATTTCCCTGTCTGTCTCCTATAATATGACAAAGTGAACATTCTTTGTAGAGAAACCCCCATAGCATTCATCAATTTCACATTGCTTCTGTTTTGTTTTAGTGAGGTAGGATTTGCATATATTTTTTAAAGTATGCAAATATTAAGTATACAGCTCAGTGAATTTTACCTCTGAATACACACCCATATAGCCACCACCTTGATCAATATTGTCATCGCAGTATTTCCCCCAAGTGCCTATGCCAGTCAGTGAGCATTTGGGGTCTTATAGGTCACTGCTAGAACATTTTAAGTTTCATCTGTATTCCACCAGCACAAAGATTGATTTCTAAAAACTTGTAAGCCATTTGCTTTTCCTGTCTCCAAAATGGGTTCCTATGGTAGTACCACCACCAATTAATGTATTTTTTTAATTTATTGAGAATCAACTGTATTTCATTGGTAACTGGCTTTGCCCTGAAGATACTGCTTCCCTTCCAGCCTCCTCAAGGAGATGGCTGTTTACCTTCCTACTTGTTTTTTTCTTTTCCCCCCTTGCATGCCTCTGAGGTTGGAGGTGAGGTAGGTGTCCTTGATCCAGGCCATTTATCCTCCTATCACCACACCCTTCCTCTCCTGCCCCACCTTAGCCTCTCTGAAGTTCGGGCCACGAGACTGCACCACAAGCTTCTTCTCCTTGGAACAGTCATCCGCAGACCACCTACTCACTCTTTCTTATTTCTTGAAGAGTTGAGTTTATTCTTTATTTCACTGCCATTCTCTCCACTACTAATCCTGTTACGATCCTTCAGGATTTCAATATCCACAGAAAAAAATTTTCCAATAATTTAGTTTCTTAATTCTCCCTCTTCTTTCTTACCTCCCATGAGCCTGCTTCCACTCTCGCCTACCCAATCCAAATAATTGACCCCCCTCTAGACCTTCTCATTTCCATTAATTGTGTCTCCTCCATGATCCTGATTTCAAGCCAAGCTTTCTACTTTTCTTTTTTTTTTTTTTTTTAGATAGAGTTTTGCCCTTGTCACCCAGGCTGGAGTGCAATGGCACAATCTCAGCTCACTGCAACCTCTGCCTCCCGGGTTCAAGCTATTCTCCCGCCTCAGCCTCCCGAGTAGCTGAAATTATAGGTGCCCACCACCACGCCACCTAATTTTTTGCATTTTTAGCAGAGACAGAGTTTCACCATGTTGGTCAGGCTGGTCTCGAACTCCTGACATCAAGTGATCCACCTGCCTCGGACTCCCAAAGTGCTGGGATTACAGGAGTGAGCCACTGCGCCCGGCCAAGCTTTCCATTTTCTGACCATAATCTCCTGTCTTTTCTGATCACAGCTCAGTAACCAAATTCCAACTCTTTGATCTCCTAGGACCCCAACCACTCCTCCCTCCATCTTTTCACAGCTACTCATCCCTTGTGTCCTCTTGTCCCTTGGCAGCATCTCACCGTCCCACTACTTGCCTCATTTCTCTATTCTTTGTAGAAAAAGTTACCCAAATAATTTTCTAAATTTGTTATTTCTACATTATCTCTTCTGATCCTCTCTTGAACACATTCCAAGAGTTTTTACCTCTATCACTCCCCTAAACCACCTGTCAATCCAATTCAATATTTATTTTTATTTACTTATTTTTATTTTATTTATTTTTATTTTTATTTTTATTTGTTTGAGACGGAGTCTCACCAGGGCTGGAGTGCAGTGGCTCCATCTGGGCTCACTGCAACCTCTGCCTCCCAGGTTCAACCAATTCTCCTACCTCCACCTCCCTGTTTATTTCTTACTTCTTTCTTGGTTTAGCTGCAGAATTCATGCCAGTTGATCATTTCTCCTTGAAGTACATTTTTTTCTCTTAGCTTCTAGAGCACCATTTACTCCTAGTTTTCTTCTCATATGATTACCGTCTTATAACTTTGATTTGATTCTTCTTTTTCTTTATTTTAGAGACAGAGTCTTTCTGTCTCTTCCAGACTGGAGTGCAGTGGTGTGATTGTAGCTCACTGCAGCCTCAACCTCCTGGACTCAAACAATTCTCCCTTATCAGCCTCCTGAGTAGTTGGGACTACAGGTATGCACCACCATGTCCAGCTTGGATTTTTCTTCCTCCCTCAACCTCTAAATGTTGTTGTGTTCCAGAGGCCAGTCCTTTAGTCTCCACCCTCCTTTGTCTATATAGACTCTCCATATAATCTCTAATAAATGCCATTTGCATGCTGATGGCTTGTAAATGTCTATCAGCAGCCTAGGTGTTCTCCTAAATTTGAGATTTATTTATCTACCTGCCTTCTTAGGTAGAAAACAAATACGTTAAACTTAGCATGTCCAAAGATGAACTCTTATTACCCAACCCAAATTTGCTTTACACCTATCTTTCCCAGTTTGGTAAATAACTCCATCTTTCCTGTTGTTCAAGACCAAATCCTTGAGGTCTTCCCTCCTTGATGCCTTTTCTTCCCAGATCCTGCTTCCAATATAGTGTCAGTTACTCATGGCTCTGTCTTTGGAATATATTCAGAATCTAGTCACTTCTCAATCCCCTTCTTTTTCTGCTTTCATCATTCCTTGCGAACATTGCTGCAGCAGTCTTCTAAGGTCTCCCTGCTTCTATCCCTCTGCTTTTCTTCTGTTTGTGTGTGTTTGTGCGTGTTTGTGCATGCACACACGTGCACACACTTTATTTTTTCTTTTGTTTTAACACAGAAACCAAAGTGCTTTTAAGCTCTAAATTGGACCTATAATTTCTCTGCCCAAAATCTGCCAGGGGCTTCCATCCCTCTCAGAATAAAAGTCAAAGTTTTCACTGTAGCTTATAAAACCCTCCCTGATTTGGCCCTTGCCTCTATCTCATATCCCACAACTCTTCCCCTTCATTCACTCTGCTCCAGCCACTCAGGCTATCATCTCAGGACATCGTTATATATTTACTTCTTCCAGATATTGTCCATCTGGCTTCATTCAGGGCTTTGCTGAAATGTCAGTATCACACCACCAAAAAGTGATAACCACGTGAGGTGATGGACACATTAATTGGCTTAATTTAGCCATTCCACACTGGGTATATACATATATCCAGTCATCATGTTGTACACCATAAATATACACAGTTTTGTCCATTTAAAATAAATAAATGTCACTATCAAAGACTCTGTCCTCTCTCATATATTTAAAGTAAACACATACTTCCTTCTTTTTCTGTCTACTTATCTGGCTTTCTTTTTCTTTCACATTCACCACCAACTGACATAGGATATTTATTGGTTTGTTATCTGTTGCCTCCACTAGAAAGTGAGCTCTATGACAATGGCTTTGTTTGTTTCACTGCTGTTTTCCAATAGCTTTGAAATATAGGAGATGACCAAGAAACATGTGTTTCCTGAATAAGTTAACTAAGGAGAGCATTTTTATAATAATAGAACCCCCACATCAGATTCAGCTGTTGACTTAGTCATCATACATCTTTTGACCATCTTCTTTGGGCCACAATACCAATTGCAAAATAAAAACATTGAGAAACTGAAGACAAATGTGCTCGTGAAAGATGGTGTTGATAACTATTTTAAAATATTTTTACAAACACACTGAGATGGTCGTTTGGGCCATATATTAGTCCAAAAGGAGGAAATCAAATGGCGCCTATCTGTCAAAGAAAGATGCAAACGCCAAGGAAAGTCAAGGCTTAATGTGTACACATTGGCTAAATGAATCAAAGATGTGAGCACTAGAAATTTTTCAGGAAAATTTGTACATGACACTTTGATGGCCCGCGGAGGACTCTGAGTCACTTTACATCTATTATGTTTCACTGATGACAGATGTAATCTGTCTCCTTGGCTCTCAAAAGAAAGAAAACACCTCTACACAGGAAAAACATAATAAATTTTATTTGCAAATTAATATCTCTGATCATTGTTCTGACACTCTCTTGAAAAATGTTTCAGATGTGGAAAGAGTTCTTTTGAAAGATTTATTTTATTTACTTTAGCAGTTCATGAGAGCAGTGATGCACTGACATGGAGGGTGGGGAAGGGGTGGCTGTGTTTTATTTGCACTACATTTAATTTGTGTTTGACACATGTGCAACATGGGCTGATGGGAAGAACCTGGAGCATGCGTGGAGAGATGAACTATGAAAACCTAGATATCAAGACATGCAAGCCTCCAGCAAGGATAAAACCCCTACCTCTCACCTTGGTCTCCATGTGCCTCTCTGCTCACTATAATCTAACCACAGTGGCTTTTCACTAATCATTTTTGGTTGTTTAGAAAATAGTTAATAACTAAATATTTCTCTGATACCTAATAATATTAAACTTCTTTTCATATGTTCACTAGCCCTTTACATTTCCTTGTTTGTTTTTTGTGTCGGGTTCTGAACTTTCTCCTTCCTCTGCCCATAATTCATTTCCCTGATCTTCCCTCAGCTGTCCCTTCTCCTCTCTCCTACCTCAACTCAAATATCACCTCCTCAAAGAGACTGCAGCTGACCATCCCAGGCAATGACACGCCAACCCTGCTCATGCTCTCTCTCTGACATTACCCCATTTTATTTTCTTCTTAGACTTTACCATTGTCTGCAATTATCTTCTTTCCTTATTTGTGGATATGCTGATTAAATGCTCCTCCCCTTTTGTATGAACAAAATTTCCATGAAGGCAGAGACTGTGTGTGTCTTGCTAAGATCTGTATCACCAATTCTGGAGCTGTGCCTGATACAAGTATTTTTTGAGGGGGAAAAATGATTTCTCATTTCTGAACCTGAGCCCCTTGACTCTAGAATGAAAGGGTTGGATGAGATCAGTGTTCTTTAAGTGGGGCCCCAGATCAGCAGCACCAATATCACCTGGGGACTTGTCAGAAATGCAGGTTCTCAGGCCCTTCCCACACCTGCTGCTTCAGAGAGTCTGGCATGGGACCCAGTGATCTGTGGTTTAGCAGCCCTGCAGATGCCTGGATATGCCCTGGAGTGTGAGAGCATCACATGCTCTCTGAGGCCTCTTCTCTTCTTTACACTTAACTTTTTGGCTTTATTAGTTACAAAGGTTATTTCATATATAGAAATGAGAACAGAGAATAATTCAGTGACCAGCCTGTCCCCAATGGCTGGATTGAGCAAATCTTAGCATTACATCATATTTATTTCAAAATACTTAAAAATGCATTTCAAATATAATTTAAGCTTACAGTATATGACTTTTCCCAGTCCCATTCTCCTCCCATTTTCTACAGAGAGAAGTCACGATAATAAATTCAGTGCTCATCATTTTCAGATTATTTTCCAAAGTACTTGTATAAATTCATATTTTTACTAACAGGGCATAAGAATTGCGATTTCTCCATACACTTCCAATATTTGGGATTTGTCAGAGATTTTAAATCTTGTGAATTGAACGTAAAATGTTATCGGAATGTTAATTTGCATTTTCCAAATAACAAATGATGCTTAACTTCTCATGTTTGCTAACCACTTAGGTTTCCTATTAAATGATCAAACACTATTTCTCCATCAGCTATGTGGTTGCAAATATCTTTTCAAGAGTATAACTTTTCCCTCTCTGTTTCTGATAGTTTTTATTATACAGGATTTTAATGTATTGATTATTTCCTTTACGGTAAGTCCTTTACAGTTACCTAAGAAAAACTTCCGTACCCCCAAGATGATAATTATTTCTTCAAAATTTTATAATAAACCTTATACTTTTCACACTGAGTCTTCAACCCTTTGTCCTTGTATATGGTGTGAAGCAGGGATTCAAAATTTTTTCATCTTTCTATAATAGAAGATTGGGATCTTGTTTTTCCTTTCATTCAACATGAAACAATTACCTATATATATAACCTCTGCCCTAATGGAACTTACAGTCTTTTGAGGAAGAGAAATCGTAAAGAAATGAGCAAATATATAAGTAGTAATAGTGAATATTTACATAGGGCTTACCTGTATGAGGCACTAAGCTCTTTATTTAACTTATTTAGTTGCCAGGATTTCTCCGTGAGGTAGGAGCAATTAATAGCCTCATTCTGCACATGAAAAAATTAAGGCACAAAACAGTTCAGGAACTTTCTCAAAATTGTACAGCCTGTATGGGAGAGCCAGAATTTCAGTCCACACAGTTCACGTCCTGAATCTGTGCTTCCAAACCTGACATTACACTGCTTCTCATCTTTGTTATAGTAAAAGCTGTGATAGAAAGACAGGTGGATTTAGTCTTTTAGCTGAGGATCAGGGAGTAAGTCTCTCAGAAGGTGATAGTTAGGCTAAGACCTCAAGGATGAGAAGAAAGCAGCTTCTCCATCCACCAGAAGTTTCTAGCTCTGCTTCTCTGGGTCTTAGACAGGTCAGAGAACACAAAAGAAAGGAAGGAATATATCCACGTTTAGAGTGAGCTGAGTAATGACTGAGCCGTAGCTCTCAGTGGCCACAAAATGTAAAGCCCCCTCCTCCCCTCCCTGCAAGAAGAGCAAAACCCAATTGCGTGCCTTGGTGTATGCAGTAGCTGACGTGCGTGTGCCATCTACACAGTGGACTACACCCTGAGCACCCTGAGCACTTCTCCTCTCGCATTTAAGAAATTCTATCATTAGGAAATGACATGTTGTGCTCTTTGAGATAGTTTCTTCTCATATTCCTTTCTTTCATCTGTATTCTTGGCAAGACAGAGACACCTTTGTAAAACCATCATGGAAGTTCCACACAGAAGGATATAAAACTAATGATAGCTGATGAGCAAAACAAAACAAAACAAAAAACAAACCAAAAAAAACCCTGCAAAAACTCACAGTGTTTTTTAAAAAGTTTATGTATTTGTTTTGGGCCACATTCAAAGCCATCCTGGGCTGCATGCAGCCTGTGGGCTATGGGTTGGACTAGCTTGCCATATACCATATACAGGATGCCATATAGCATCATCATATATGATGAAACTACAGCTAACATCATGCTGAATGGGAAAAAGCCTTTTTGTCTAAGAATCAGAAGACAAGAATGCCCACTTTCACCACTCCTATTCAATATAGTACTGGAAGTCCTAGCCAGAGCAATCATGCAAGAAAAAGAAATAAAAGGTATCTAAATTAGAAAAAAGGAAGTTAAATTGTCCCTTTTTGCATATGACATGATCTAATAGTATAAAAATTTTAAAGACACTACCAGAAAACTCTTACATCTCTTAAAGAAATTTGGTGAAGTTTCAAGACACAAAATTAACATACAAAAATCAGTAGCACTTCTCTACACCGATAATGAATTGGCTAAAAAAGAAATCAAGAGGCCAGGTGCAGTGGCTCACATCTGCAATCCCAGCACTTTGGGAGGCTGAGACGTGCAGATCACAAGGTCAGGAGATCGGGACCATCCTGGCTAACATGGTGAAACCCCGTCTCTACTAAAAATACAAAAAACATTAGCTGGGCATGGTGGCAGGCACCTGTAGTCCCAGCTATTTGGCAGGCTGAGGCAGGAGAAAGGCGTGAACCCGGGAGGTGGAGCTTGCAGTGAGCCAAGATCACGCCACTGCATTCCAGCCTGGGCTACAAAGCGAGACTGTCTCAAAAAAAAAAAAAGAAATTAAGAAAGCAACCTCATTTACAATGGCTACAAAAAAGCACCTAGGAATAAATGTAACCAAGGAGGTGAAAGATCTCTACAAGAAAAACTACAAAACATTGATGAAAGAAATTGAAGAGGACACAAACAAATATAAAGACATCCCATGGTAATTGTTTGGAATAATTAATATTGTTAAAATGACCACACTGCCCAAAGTAATGGACAGATTCAATGCAATCCCTATTAAAATACCAATGATGTTTTTCACAGAAATACAAAAAAAAAAAAAAAAACTCAAAAAATTGTATGGAACCAAAAAAAGAGCCTGCATAGCCAAAGCAATCCTCAGCAAAAAGGACAAAGATTGAGGTATTACACTACCTGACTTCAAAATATACTACAAGGCTATAGTAACCAAAACAGCATGCTATTCATATGAAAACAGACACATAAACCAATGGAACAAAATAGAGAATGCAGAAATAAAGCCATGTATTTACAGCCAACTAATTTTTGACAGACAACAATAACATACATTGGGGAAAGGACACTTTCTTCAATAAATGTTATTGGGAAAACTAGACATTCATATGCAGAAGAATGAAAGTAGACCCCTATCTCCTATCATATACAAAAATATACTCAAAATGGATTAGAGACTTAAATACAAGAACTGAAACTATAAAACTACTAGAAGAAAACATACAAGAAACACTCCAGGATATAGTTGTAGGCAAAAATTCTATGGCAAAGACCCTAAAAGCACAGGCAATGAAAAAACAAAAATAGACAAATGGAACTATATTATACTAAAAGGCTTCTGCACAGCAAGGGAAATAATCAGTAGAGTACCTGTTGCATGGAAAAAAAGATTTGCAAAATTTTCATCCAACAAGTGAGTAATTTCCAGAATATAAAAGGAACTCAAACAACTCAACAGCAAAAAACAAATGATATAATTAAAAAGTGAGCAAATGATCTAACAGACATTTCTCAAAAGAAGACATGCAAATGGCCAACAGATAAGTAACAAAATGCTCAACATCACTAATCATTAGAGAAAAATCAAAACCACAATATCACCTTACCCAGTTAGAATGACTATTACAACAGATACTTGCAAGGATGCAAGGAAAAAAGAATTGACATACACTGTTGGAGTATGAAAGTGGGAATGTAAATTAGTACAACCTTTATGAAAACAGTATGGCATTTTCTCAACAGAAACTGGACCCCTTCCTTATACCTGATACAGAAATTAACTCAAGATGGACTAAAGACTTAAATGTAAAACCCCAAACCATAAAAACCCTAGAAGAAAACCTAGGCAATACCATTCAGGGGACACAGGCATGGGCAAAGACTTTATGACTAAAACACCAAAAGCAACTGCAACAAAAGCCAAAAGTGACAAATGGGATCTAATCAAACTTAAGAGCTTCTCCACAGCGAAAGAAAGTATCACCAGAGTGAACAGGCAACCTACAGAATGGGAGAAAATTTTTGCAATCTACCCATCTGACAAAGGGCTAATATCCAGAATCTACAAGGAACTTAAATGATTTTACAAGAAAAAAACCAAACAACCCCATCAAAAAGTGGACAAAGTTATGAACAGACACTTCTTAAAAGAAGACATTTATGCAGCCAACAAACATATGAAAAAAAGCTCATCATCACTGGTCATTAGAGAAATGCAAATCAAAACCACAATGAGATACCATCTCAAACCAGCTAGAATGGTGATTATTAAAAAGTTAGGAAACAACAGATGTTGGAGAGGCTGCAGAGAAGTAGGAACGCTTTCACACTGTTGGTGGGAGTGTAAATGAGTTCAATCATTGTGGAAGACAGTGTGGAGATTCCTCAAGGATCTAGAACCAGAAATACCATTTGACCCAGCAATCCCATTACTGGGTATATACCCAAAGGATTATAAATCATTCTAATATAAAGACACATGCATATGTATGTTTACTGCAGCACTATTTACAATAGCAAAGACTTGGAACCACCCCAAATACCCATCAGTGATAGACTGGATAAAGAAAATATGGCACATATATACCACAGAATACTATGCAGCCATGAAAAAATGAGTTCATGTTCTTTGCAGGGACATGGATGAAGTTGGAAGCCATCCTTTTCAGCAGACTAACACAGGAACAGAAAACCAAACACCACAAGTTTGCACTCATAAGCAGGAGTTGAACAACAAGAACACATGTACACAGGGAGGGGAACATCACAGTGGGTGCGGGAAAGGGGAGGGAGAGCATTAGGACAAATACCTGATGCATGCCGGGCTTAAAACCTAGATGACAGGTTGATAGGTACCACAAACCACCACGACACATATATACCTATGTGACAAACCTGCACATTCTGCACACATATCGCAGAACTCAAAGCAAAATTAGAAAAAAAAAAAAAAAGAAAGAAAAGGAAAATAGTATGAGGTTTTCTCAAAAAACTAAAAATAGAACTATTCCATGATCTAGCAATCTCACTACTGGGTATTCATTCAAAGAAAAGAAAAACAGTATATCAAAGAGATATATGTATCCCCATGTTTCTTGCAACACTATTCACAATAGCAAAAGATATGAAATCAACCAAAGTATTCACCAACAGATGAATGGATGAAGAAAATGTGGTGTGCTTACGAAGTGGAATACTATTCAGCCATAAAAATGAACAAAATCATGTCATTTGCGGGAACATGGGTGGAACTGGCAAAAACCGTTTAGTTAAACAAGCCAGGCATAGAAAGACAGATATTACTTGCATTCACTCATATGAGGAGGCCAAATCATTGATTTCATGGAGGTAGAGAGTAGAATGATAGTCACCAGAGGAAGAGAAGGATGTGTGTGTGTGTGTGTGTGTGTGTGTGTGTGTGTGTGTGTGTGTGTACGCAGGGGGAGACATTGGCTAATAGGTTCAAACTTACAGTTAAATGGAATGAATAAGTTCTCATGCTTGATAGTAGAGTAGGGTGACTATAAGTTAACAACAATGTACTATACATTTCAAAAGAGCTAGAAGTGAGAATCTGGAATGTTCTCAACACACAGAAATGATACATGCTAGTGGTGATAAATATCCTAAACACCCTGACTTAATCATTACATATTCTACATATGTAACAAAATATCACATGGATCCCATAAATATGTATAAATATAATGTATCAATTTAAAAAAAGAAGCCAGTAAGTAAATTTTATTTTATTGGATTTCTACAGAATTGTTTCTTATGAAATTATGCTTTGAGCATACCAAGGTCCTATGCAAAGGGCCACAGAAAAAAAATCTATGAGGCTTCAAAATCCAAGGAAAGTACATTGTTGAGGCCATCAATCATTACATCATGTTCAGGAGGACACCAGGAAGAATTACATACCTTGCTTTAGTAGAATAATTGAAACCTTTTTCAGTGATGCATTTTGTTGTTTTCCATCTTAAAAACATTGTCAGTTGTTTAAGTGGCCAGGTTAGGGCCATATCTTAAACCTGACCAAACAGATGTAGATAAATACACAATGTATTTTTCAAGCTTCATTTCTTCCTTCATGGCATTTTTCTCTAATGTATCTTTCATCTTTCATCTAAAGTGTATTTAGCACTATATTTTATATTATACTTGTTTTCATAATCCACTAACTCATTCCTGGAATTAAGTGAAATATAAACAATAAATAATCTCTTGAGGGCTAACACTTGGAAAATGCTAAATTCTAAATATCCTTGAAGTCTCAGTGACCAAAATATAGTTGGACTTTAAGAAACATAGCAAATTGCATCACTTCTTCCTCAGGTTGTATCTTCCCAAATCTTAAGAGAAAAGGAGAGGTAGTTCCACTCCACTATATTGAAACAAACATCCTCCCCTATGCTCAGTTTCCATCTCTGTTGTTTTGACCCTCAGGATATGGTTATTTGAAAATTCTAGTTGCACCCCTTGTCAAAATTACTCAGGTAACCTTGAGGACACACTTCGATTCTCTAGTCAAAGAATTCTGACTTTAAGATGACTATAAGTGTATTGATGGAGGAGTAGGAGTGGAGGTCATTATAGAGCATACATTCTAACCTCATTCATTCTTCCATTGTGTTCTTATCCTGTTCCATTTTTCTCTTTTTGCCTTACTTATATGTGATATGACATGCCCTATATATTCTATGTGTATCTTCTTATGCACTATTAATTCTTTTCTGAAACTAGGTGGGATATAAATTAATATATTGTTTCCTGCTCTGTGAGTTTGACAACCTCTAAATTGTAAATTGGTGAAGTCACCAGACCTCAAGCAGGCATTTTGGTGCTACTGTACTTGTGATGGGCAGAATAATGCCTCTCCCTGAAAAGATGTCCACATTTTAATCCTGAAAACCTATGGATATGTTACCTTACACGGCAAAAGGGACCTTGCAGATGTAATTAATCTTATGGACCTTGAGGTGAGGAGATTATCCTGGATTGCCTGAACAATTCCAATATAATCAGAAGGGTCCTGATAAGAGGGAGGTTGGGAGGGATAAGTGTCAGAGAAGAAGACTTCATTAGGGAAATGGGGCTAAGAGTCAAAGGGGTATTTGAACAGACTATGACTATGCTGCTGCTTTGAGGATGGGGGAAGGGACCACAGAGCCAAGGAATGCAAGTCGCCTCTACAAGCTGGAAACAGGCCAGGAAACTAGAGCCTCCAGAAGAAACACAGCTCTGCCGACACCTTCATTTTAGCCCAGTGAGACTCCTGACTTACGAAACTATAAAATAACGAATTTGTGTTGTTTTATGCCAGAAAGTCTGTGGGCATTTGTTAAAGCAGCAGCAGGAATTGAATACAACATTCCTTGAGAGTCTAGATGACTGCCATATCCCAATTGTGTTTGCATGTTTTCTGTCTTTCTCTCTTATTCTCTTATTCTCTTTTGTTCCAGAGACTTTGGTATTGTTCATTTCTTAGCTCTGAGTTTGCTCCTGGTATATGGACTAGATTCTATTGTCCTGCCCAGAACTGTTCAGGTTTGAACTTTATGCACCTGTTTCAACACTGATACATCAAACCTGTTCTGCCTGAGTACTTTGCCCAGATAGGACATCACCTTTCACTGTTCATTCCTTAAACTACATGGTGCCCACCTTCCAAGTACTGACACCTTCCCACATCTGTAGTGTGCTCACTGTGCAGTCCACCTGCCTTTTTGCTTTAGGACTCAGTGCCATCAACAGAACTTCTCACGATGATGGGAATGTTCTACCTCTGTGTTCAATATGGTAGCCACTAGCTATATGTGGCTATTGAGCACTTGAAATGTGGCTATTGCCACTGAAGGACCAGATACTTAATTTTATTTGATTGTAATTCATTTGAAATTCATTTTAAATAGGCATCTGTGGCTAGTCATTACCAAACTGGACAGCAAAACTAGGTTTTCACAAAATTCATATAAATAATGATTAATTGAAACAGTCCTCAGACACCTTATAATCCTTAAGCTCAAATCAGCCAATTTTCTTTAAATATTGCTTTAGAGGAAAGGCTGTCATAATAAAAAATACATAAAAACCAAAGACGTTTCTCCATGAAATAGGCTTCAATTGCATGAGAGAGTGATCAGCACTTAAACAAAATCCCTCTAACTATTAAATCTTTGTGCATGTTACCATTACCTTCAGAAAGTCATAAAAGGAAATGTCCTTAATTAAAAGAGTAATTTTTTATGGCTCTAGGGACATTTAAATGTCTTCAGTATAAATGAACCACATTTGCAGTTGAATTTAAAGGTGTGTCCTTCATTCGTTCCGTTTTCAGTGCCCCAGGTTGTACCCACGCTGGATTAGGTAAGAATCCGGGCTGTGCTACAGAATGCTTGCTCGTGCATTTTGGCTGGCAGCTGTGTCCCCACACTGCTTTCTGTGATTAATCTTCCATGAAACATCTGTGGATGTAAAAGCCCATGTAAAAAGGAGCAAATGGGAGTAAGAGGAGATTGGTAACTACCAGGCACGCACAGGCTGCATTAACAGGAGGAAATACAGCCGGAGCTTTACTAGAGGAACCTTTAGCCTGGGCTTCAGACTAGACAGCCTGAGGTGAGCTGAGTGACACTAAATGGAAGCTGACATGTTTCCCATGACAAAAACCAGATGGTTTGGTGAAGAATGCTGCTCCAGCTTCCTGCCACTCTCCTGGTTTCTGCAAATCAATTCTGTAAGATTTAGACCAAAAGCCTAAACTAAAAGAGGCATCAAATGCTGATTTTATAAATCTTGCATTTGACATCTCTTAGTTTTATGCAAATAACTATATGCTTAGGTTTGCAAATGCATTATAATCCAGAGAGTGAAGGCACAAGAACCACAAGGACAGCCTGTCAATCAGAGATGACGCTGGTTCGACACAGAGACAGTGTGCAATACTCCAATGAGGCAGATGTTTATCTCCTTCCGGAGAAGCAATGGGCTCCCTCATTTGGGCATTTCTTTAGCTGAATACAGGATTCATCAGTCTCATACTTGCTTCCACTTGAAAAAAAAAAAAGAAAGAAAGAAAACCAAATAAATATAACTTTAAAACATAAGAAAATGTAGCCAAAAAATATATCCCTATAATATACAGTCTGTTTGTCCAGATAACAGAATATTTTCAATCTTATAATGAAATGTATTCAAGCTCACTGCATCCTGGATTTTGTAACCTTAGCAGTACTTCTCTGGAAATTTCAAAATGTTGCACAGCTTTATGCACAAATCAGTGACTGAATTGCATGCCAAATATTGCAAGTAAATTCTGAACAAGAATTTAATGTTGTATGAGAATTCCCCATTCTCCCCTCGAAGGTAGAGGGAGCTGGGAGAAACATCTTAATATTCCTTGGTTAAGGGTATCTCCTTTCCCTGTATGTTCAGTCTTCACTTTGGCAGAATTTTGCCACCCCCTCAGCTCTTATGCTCTCTGTGAATGGTAGATGCCACCACCCTAACTTCCAAACCCTGTTAAAAAGACTGTATTTAAGATGGAAATACCTGGACTGCTTAAGTGGATGTTACAATAAATTTTCTTTAATAGCTCACAATTCCTTAGAGCATCATTATTTGCTTTACCACACTTGAAACCAGCGCCAAATATTCCTTCATTCCTTACCTTGCCAGCTAGGACTACCATACTCAAAATTTCCTATTGCATGCATAAAAAGAAAAAGGGCCCAAGTAAGGCCAAAGTGGGGCAGGAGGAAATAGACTCTCTGCATCTGAAAGATCGCAGATGTCTGAGCCTGATCAGGGTCTGGGGGATGCTGAGTTGCACAAGGAACTTCCATTTCAGTGTAGTGAGCATCAAATGCATATTAGGTTTCCTAGGGACATCTGAAAAGCAATACTGCTTATTTTTCTCTCCATTGAGCACACATGGTGTGGGACTTTAAACATGTTAGGAAAAAAGAAGGCTAGCAGAGAAAGGAGAGAAGCCTAGCTGAGAGGGAGACTAAGAGTCTGTCGCCAGGCAAGTAGGAAAAAATTTTCAGATGTTCATATTTTTACAAAATGATTTCTTGTTCAAATTGTACTCTTGCTTTTCAAGAGCAGCCAGGAAAATGAAGTTATTCATACATTCAAATTTTCCCCTCTGCAGGCATTTCAACTTAATTTTTGCTCAAACATCTGTAATGGAAAAAGTTAGGAGCTTAGAGCAGGGTTTTCAGTTTGGATCTTTCTAAGTCTGTCCCTGAATAAATGATGGAACTTGGACAAGTGACCATGGCCTTAAGAGAGGTTTGTTTTTCTAACTACAGCAAGAGGATCCTCATCTCTACATTACAGTGTGGATGAGAAGATTTAATGAAGTAATAAATGTAACATCAATGTAACAGCAAATAAGTATTAAGTCAATCCTCAGCATGTTAGCTGAGTCCACATATAATTGTCACATGTTTTAAACTGAGAGTAGGAGTCCTGTTTCCTGCATAACCCTGGAGTTCTTATTTATACCGTATCATCTTGGAGTTCAGGATTTTGTTTGAGACAAATTTATTTGAATTTGAGGAGAAGAGATAGTACATGGTGTCACATCAAAGCAGTGGCCATTGAGTTATCTTCCATCAGAACAAAAGGCAGGAGACAGAGGAGGTCTTCAAAGCTCTGTTTTGTAGGAGTTGGGGACTCTTTTCTAAAGAACTTGGAAAGGTGGTGATGCCTGCAGAGCCTTCCCTAGACATGGAATTTCTTTAAACTAATTTGAAATTGAAAAGTAGCTGACTCTCAGAATTTGGGGGATCCCAGATGATCTGGAGTTATGGAATTCTATGGATAAGAGTTAGGTTTGCTTATTTGCCGTTTGGATTCTGACGTAGCATTCTATAAGTAGATGCCAACAAAAGACCCAACAAAAACATTACCTTAATTCTGACCTGGCTCAGCAGCAGTGTGTATTTACAGCACTCAATAAAATTAAAGTTTTGTTCCAACAAATAGCTTTTTTTTTTCAAGTCTTTTATAGACATGGGGCCATTGAATTTTTTTTCTTCTCCAGTGTTTTATTCTACAATTGTCTAACTCTCAGAATTGAGCAGAAATAGAGAAACCTTTTCCAATGCATACAGTTGATGGTTTGGCTCTTACAGTCTTCTGGTCAAGCTGAAGCAGGCAGGGAATGCGATGCCAACATCCCCAGGCTCAGTTCAGGGCTTCGAGTCCTTCAGTAGGTTCTCCTACAGCTCTGTTTTTAGAAGAGCAACAGATCCTCTTTAACCAAAGGGAATGAAAGGAGTCCCTTTATCCACACCACTCATGTATTCTTTCCAGTCCTGATGGTAGATTTTGTCAGCAGGAGCCACAGCAGGCTAGGAGTTTTATGTAGGTCAGACGCTGAGGCTCTTTCCCCTCCAGCAGCATTTCCCAGCAGGCTAGGTTTCCTCATCAATCACACGTTGCCCATATTGAGTTTCCTGGTTCAGCTGCTCATGTGACCATGCTAAAGCTGGGGGAACTGGAGTCAGCATTAATCATGAGACACGTCACTCTTGGGGCTGGA
Organism: Piliocolobus tephrosceles; assembly: GCF_002776525.5. NCBI lineage: Eukaryota > Metazoa > Chordata > Mammalia > Primates > Cercopithecidae > Piliocolobus > Piliocolobus tephrosceles. The sequence continues at coordinate 100,799,051 of NC_045447.1, forward strand.
TTGGCTTTGAGGATGCCTATAGTTAGGCTTTTTCCCTGGAGAAATGTCGGTTTAGACAAAAAAAAAAAAAGCTCAACTTCTGCTTGATGTTTAATAGCTTGGTCATTATGAGGGATCCTATAAAACCCCCACCCCCTGCTGTTATGTGGGTGTTTTGTAACCATAAAATCAGTCGTTTCTTCCACAGCATATTTACTGGCTCCATGGAGGAAAATCTACAAGGATTCTAATTTACATTTCACCTGTCTCCTTACCTAGTTCCCACACAATTATCCCTGGAGACGACTGAACCCTGGCTTGTTTGTTTAAGTGTGTTATCACTCAGCTGTGCACTGTCTTTAAGTGACGCCATGTTGTGTAATTAGTGCAGTTAGCAAAGGTGGCATCTACAGAGTTGCTGGCCATTGCTGTCAGGTACTGTGGCAAGTTTCAATCACACTGTTTGCTTTAGTGCTAGATGTTGCCTCAGCTTTGAGGTGTGGGAGCTATAAATTAGTATCTGAAACGTGCATCTGTATTCCTGCTGCTGTATTTCCCCTCATGGCCCCTGTCACTGTGACGTCGAAGTCTTCTGTCTGGGAGTTATTTGTTGAATTTAATTCCACAATGGAGAATAAATATAGGTGTCCTAGGAATTAGCCCATGGAAGGAATCTGCTGAGAATCTAACTACCTTTTAGGGTTTTTCTTGAAGATGACCCTGTGGCAAGGATTTGAGTGCAAGTCGTTTATTTGGGAGGTGATGGGTGGCCCCGGAAACACTAGGAGGGGAGTGCGAAAGGTAGACAGGAAGAGACACCAGCCAGTAGTCATCCGGTCACTTACTGCAGTGGACAACTGGAGCTTGCTTGACCTCCCTGGGAAACAATGGCGGCCAGGGTAGCGTGACCCCACCTGACAGACAGGTGAGTTGGGGTATTTATCCTCAACAGCCCGCTTCAGTCAGAGTGGGCCCCAGAGCCCAGACAAAAATGCACAGGCAAAAAAATGCAGGTGCTGGCAGGTAGAAGTCTGGCCAGTGTGTAACCATGGTAAGGCTGGGACCCAGGGAAGTGGGGGAAGGAGCTCCCATAACTCCACCACCCAGGTGCCAAAGCAAACTGGCAAAGCTGAAATCCCTGATTATGTCACAACTAGAAAGGACCTGGGAGAGGATGTCATTCAAGCCTTCTAACTCCTACAGAAATATTTTCCATAGCTGTCATCCAACTTCCACCTGAACACCCCCAAGTGATGGAGGGCTCAGATGTCCGTTTCATGGATAGATAGTTCTAGTTGTCATTCTACCTGTTCCTTTCAAAATTTCCATGTTTTATTCAAACAGCCATTCATTCCGTGTTTATTGAACATCTCCTGGGTGAGAAGAACAGTATGAAGAACTGAGATTTACAGATGACACGGCCACTGTCGCTCTCATGGTTGCATATGGAGGAGGGGAGCAGACAAGCAGAGATGTTATTCTCCTACAGCATTTTCACAGGGTGCTCTCATTGCACCAGATACATACGCTGCAGAAAAGAGAGTGATTACCTTTCCAAAAGAAGGGAAGGCGAAGCAGTCAGAGTAGGTTTCACAAAAGAGTGAAGAGTGATTAAAGCTCACTGAGTGGTAGAAGAAATGGGTGAGATACACTCAGCATGAAGTTAATGGTGGTGACAGCCACATTAGATTCCCCCATGCTTTGAAAACTATCGATGCCAATAGAAATTCCCCACACCTACAGAACGAGCGAGTGCTTTATTAGTATCTTAAACTAGAGCTATACTTATAATGGGATTAAAAGAAATAACTTACTCTATACTTTTAAAAGCATGAGGCCAGGCACAGTGGCTCACGCCTATAATCCCAGCACTTTGGGAGTCCGAGGTGGGTGGATCACCTGAGGTCAGGAGTTCAAGACCAGCCTGGCCAACATGGTGAAACCCTGTCTCTACTAAAAATACAAAAATTAACTGGGTGTGGTGGTAGGTGCCTGTAATCCCAGCTACTCAGGAGGTTGAGGCAGGAGAATTGCTTGAACCCGGGAGGTGGAGGTTGCAGTGAGCCAAGATCTGCACTCCAGCCTGGGTGACAGAGTGAGACTCTGTCTCAAAAAATAAAAATAAAAATAAAAAAAATAAAAGCATGGGCCTTTTAAAGGGGAATATCAGTATTTTTTCTTCTATCTAGTTTTCCAAACCTCCATCAATTTCTTACCCTAGTAGCTGAAAATGAGCTCATTTACGAGATAATTTTTTACTTCCTCTGCAGATATTTTCAGAGGTATTAGGAGCAAACACATGGATACACAGAAACCACCACCAGTTGTACCACATAGAAATAGATTCTATAAAAAGTAGCTCAAGTCAGCCACACACTGGTCTGGTAGCCTGTGACTAAATAGTGCTGATCACTGTACTTGCTGCATGTGGGAATGCAGAAAAGAAGATAAGTCCACAGCTTGTCATAACATTCGCAACCTTCAAAATGAGGTGAACCTAGGAAATGGGCTAATCAAATATGGGTGCAACTGCGTATGTTTATTGTGGCACTATTCACAATAGCAAAGACTTGGAACCAACCCAAATGTCCATCAATGACAGACTGGATTAAGAAAATGTGGCACATATACACCATGGAATACTATGCAGCCATAAAAAAGGATGAGTTCATGTCCTTTATAGGGACATGGATGCAGCTGGAAACCATCGTTCTCAGCAAACTATCACAAGAACGGAAAACCAAACACCGCATGTTCTCACTCATAGGTGGGAATTGAACAATGAGAACACTTGGACACAGGAAGGAGAATATCACACACGGGGGCCTGTTGTGGGGTGGGGGAGGGGGGAAGGATAGCATTAGGAGATATACTTAATGTAAATGACGAGTTAATGGGTGCAGCACACCAACATGGCACATGTATACATATGTAACAAACCTGCACATTGTGCACATGTACCCTAGAACTTAAAGTATAATAAAAAAGAAAAAAAATGTCAATAATAAAAAAATAAAATTCCATTAGAAAAAAAATGGGTGTGACTGGTTTATATTTGCATACATGTATATATAGAAAGGGGTGGGTGTGTGACAGACATTTACCCTGAAAAATGAATAGAAAAAATTGGTATACTCCTCCCTAAAATAAGTTTATATTCAACAATTTTGTGTCATTTTAGAGATAAAGCAGGAAAAAGTAGCCGAGATACCATCATGTAGAAAAGTCACAAACTGGCTCTCTTTAAGCCAAATTCAGCTTGTAGATGGGTCATGCTTGGCTCACACAGTGTTCACCCACAGAGAGTTTTAAATCTGAACTAGTTGCCATCCTTTAAAAGTAATGATAGTATAGATCAAAATTCAAGTTTCCAAATTCACTTAGGGTATCAAACTGCCTGGCAATTCTGAGGCTGTATTTCACATGACATTCAGCGGTTCTCTCCTTTTAACAAGCATAATACTTTCTAGTAGGCCACTCCCTTCCTCTTACTATAGAAGGTAATTATCACTCATCATTTCATTTCTCCTGGCTTCTTTCATTTACATTCCCTATCTGGCCCTTGCAAAACTTTGAGATGGCCAGAAAGGTATAAACTAAGAAAGGAAGAACAAGACTTAGATACTTAAATTTTATTTTCTATGTTGCATTTCCCAAGATCACTGGGAAACTGAAAGATGCTCCAGGACAAAAGACACTCTGTAGGAAAATAAGTTTGATAAACTAACCCCTTTTGAAATTCTCAATGTGCCAGGGCATGTAGAAAATGATGAGAAGTTTCTGGGAAAGCTCATGACATGCAAACTTGCTTGGCTTTGGTTAGACAATAAAGAGCTACTGGAAGGTTTCAGGAGGTTGAAAATTTGATCAGAACTATGCATTAGCTAGTTAAATTTGCTGAAAGTACAATTTCCCTAAAAACAAGAGTGAATGTAAATTAAAGAAGCACTATCTATAGCCTTCATATTTTTCCTCTCATCTTAGTCTTATGCAGGGGTTCTGCACTGAGCATCTTTCCCAGTTTCACCATTAGTTGACCCCTGCAACTTGCAGTCCTTGTACTTAAATTCACGTCTCTATAAATTAGTAACAATGCCTTATGTTCTGATACATATGAGGATTAAATCAGATAGTACCTATATTCTCATTTAGATCTTCTTACTACTGCTATTCATAGATGTCTATATACATATGTTCCGGAAAAATGTCCTGTGCATTGTGATATATTATATAGGACACTAAACTCATCTACTTGCCCAGTGCAAAATGTATGCCCTCTGAAGTGCATTAATGAGGCTCCTTTGGTTGAAATTCTAATTATACTATATGGAGTTATATATTTTTGTCTTCCTCAGGGAAAGGAAGTTAAAAATTTTTATCTTCCTTAGGGAAGAACATATAGAAAGAAAGGGGAAAGGAAAAGGAAAAAAGAAGGAAGGAAGGAAAGGGAAGGGAAGGGGAAAGAAAGGAGAGGAGAGGAGAGAGTAGGGGAGGGGGGAGGGGAGGGGAGGGGGCAGGGGAGGGGAGGGGAGGGGAGGAGAACTTTCTTTCCCTAGAGAATAAGAGTGAAAAGGCAGTGTGGCAAGTTAATGTTAGTCGGAAACAACAGAAGCTCCTTTGCAAACTAGAAGAATAGAGAATTGGCTCAGTCATTTCCCAGAAATGAGAATTTCTAGGTCAACCACAAAATTAGAAGTTTATAACCAAGAATTCAGCCAAAAGAGCCAACAGTTCCCCATGAGTCTGAGGGTTGTCCACTACAGTTATGATCAAGCCTATGTTCTGTTTTCAGCTTGGTATTCTAACCATGCTATGGCAGAAATGTCTCTGATCATGCCCTTCTTGCAGGGGTTTGATCTTCCATCTCTGAAGTCAACTGAGGCCATACGCAGTAGACATTTCTGTAAAGACCATCACCAAGCGTGGGATGCTTGGTGCAAAGGCATAGATGAGATACCCAGAGCCATGATGAGGTTACCTAAAGAATCTCAGGAGGCCGACCCCCGACTACCTGAAGGGGGAACATTTCAAAAATATTAGGATCTTACTGTGTTTCAGGAACCAGGCTACAGATGGGGAAACAACAATAAACAAAAAGTAGACCAATCTCTGCCCTGTAAAACTTACGGTCTAGAGAGGCAGGCAGACAAATTCTGCAACTTTGGTTAGTGTTCAAGAGGAAAGAGGCTTAGTACTTTGAGGGGCTGTCATCTGGCTTCATCTTGGAGGTCAGAGAAGGCATTCCTGGGGAAGCAAAATCTAGATGATGACTAAGAATTAACCAGGCAAAAAAAAGGGATGGAAGTAAAGTTTCAGATTCTATTTGCACCAGCCTCATAGCAATAGCATCAGAAATATTCAAGGATCTGAAAGAAAAAACACAGTGTAGTTGAAGTCTACAGAAAAGATCCAACTGATGCACCAAGAGAAAAAAATGAAAAGAACAAAATAGAACATAAGAAATATAGGGAACCCAATCAAATGCTCCCTAGCACAGCTGCAACTTAAGTCCCAGAAGGAGAGGACAGGCTGAGATGGGGCAGAGCATTATTTGAAGTAATAATGTCCAATAGTATTCCAAAACAGGTGACAGACTTTGACCCACAGACTAGATCTAAATGTTCAGCAAATCCCCGCAAATGATAAACAAATTGTAATATGCCCATACAATATTCAGCAATAAAAGAACTTCTGATATTTGAAACAACATAGAAGACTCTCAAAAGCATTATGATAAATGAAAGAAGCTTGTCACAAAGGGCTACATACTGTATGATGCCATTCATATCACATTCTGAAAAAGGCAACACGATAGTGATAAAAATCAGACCAGTGGCCACCCATGCCTGGGGTGGGTAGGAAACTGACTAGAACAGGGTACAGGAAAACTTCTGGATTGGTGGCCTCTCAGATATTAACAGTATGATAAAAACAGACTACAAAGTAATATCGCCAGTAGAATGGAGATTTTGTTATATTAATAATAGAAAAGTCTAAAAGAAAACATCCATAATTCAACCATCAGGAGTTAGCTACTGCTTCATTTTTGCTTGCTTTTAATTGTGTTGTTTATACTTTTCTTTAACTACTGAGTTTTCTACAATGAGAATATAACTATTACAGTTAGGGAAAAGATTATTTTGAAAACAACTAGTATTATTCATACTGATTCTAAAATATAAGCAAGCTATTTCCTAATAAGTTTATAATTTATTTTCTAAGTTTAAATGTTCTCCTTCAATAAAAGAATGTTTTTAAAATAATTTGAAAATTTTGTATTATTAATTCTACACACACACACACGCACAAGCTTCATCCATATTTTAAAATCTCTATAGTAATCACTACCTATGGGTTTGCAGAATGCTTAGCTACAGTATTCACTTACCTGAGTCCCCCCACAAGCCCCCAAATAAAGTGAATTTCCAACATGGTGTTTGCATTGCTAATTGATGTCCACCTGCGAGATTTTCCAAGTGGAAGGTACAAAGGGAGACGGCAGGACTCCAAGAAACAGATCAGGGCTCCCTAGCCCTTGTGCCCCACCCGTTTCTAAACAGCACAATTAGAACAATAAATGCTGCAGCCCTGTGCTTGGCCTGACAGGATGATGACCCTGCAGCTCAGCAAGGCCACGTATGACAGACTAACTACTTGGAAAAGGACTCTCTTGAGGGTTACTTAACACAGTCACCTGTTGATTTATGAACACACACACTCACACATACCTTGTCTCACCCTTTCAATTATATCAATTTGCTACATCTCAGCAAAAGAACAGAAAAAAAAACTGAAACCACTAATTACTCACAAATAAGTCAACGGCAAAGCTCCACATCTGCTCAATCTGGATGGACGAAGTTTGTAAACCACTAACACCTCATTTTCCCCTATTTTGTAATGAATTTTTAATTACATAAGAAATAACTGAATTCACTCTCTTTCTGAAATATTAGGACATTTACTCAAAAATGCCTTTTGACCACATTCTCCAATTTCTATCCCTCTGAACCCTCCCCTTGGATAGTCTGGGGTTTGGGGATTTAGGCTTGCAGTCCTTTTATATATAGCCTATAGTGCAGCACAGAAAACAGTATTGTTTCATGAGGGTTTTTCTTGTTTTTCTTTTATTCTTTCTCTCTCGCCCTCATTCTTTTCTTACATAAATGGTTTCATACTGCCGTTTCATTCTGCAAATTGCACATTTTTTTTTTTGAGCCTTATCGCAGGCCAGTTCAACTAGATCACTTTTATTTATTTTAACTGCTGTATACAATTCCATCCTATAAATACAGCACACTCTACTTATTCCGTTTGATTTCCTGTTGATAGACATTTAGGTTGCTCCAATTTTTCGCCATCACAAGCAATAACACCATGCACATAGTCATATCTGACAATCCACATCCACATGTTCCTCTCACCCAGGCACGCCCGGTCCATTGCCACCACACTGAAATGTCAGGCATCTTGACAACCAAGTCACGTGGTGCCTGGGTCTCGGTTCTCCGCCATCTGGACCTCAGTGGAGCAAGACTCTTAGGGTCTTGTGGCCACCTCACTGGGTCAGGCTCTCCCCGGGGTGGTAGGACAAGCTAATGGGAGAAACAGGGCCATTTCTTCACCCAACCACGCACAGGCTGACACACACATTTTCAGATTCGAATGCAAAATTTCATTATTTCCCCTGAAACCTAAAATCCCACCTAAAGGCGGTTGAGTATTTGGCATTCCCTCTACATTGATCCTGGCTGAGGAGGGCCCAGGGGACTCAGGCCTGAGGAGGACACGTTTTCCACAGCGGCCCTCCTTCCAGGGCTGCCAGGAGGGGGAAAGGGAACTCAGGGAGTTTTTGCCGGAGATAAGAGCAATTTTTAGTAAGGCAGGAGGTGGAGTCTGCCACGGGTGTCTTTCACACTTGCTACTTTCCAGCCCGTGAATACAATCCCGGCCCTGTTTCCCGGTCCCGCGGCCATTGCAGAGTCATGAAGTCATCGCAGCTGCGCCTGCAGCCGGGCGGGAACGGGAACGGGAACGGGCTGGCCGCCGTCCCATCCCCCGCCAGCCGGAAATGTCCGCGCACTGAAACGCAGACGCTGCCCGGGGAATGGCGAGAGACAGCGAGAAAAAAAGCCTGAAGGCGGCGCGGGAGCCGGCGAGTGGGGAGGAACAGATTCACACCCAGGGGCCTCCGGGCAGGGCCCGCGGGACTCAGGCCGTGTCCCGCTTGGAATGTGGAGCAGGCGCGGCCTCGGCGTCAGCACAGCTCCCCTGCATCTCCCCCTGGGGGTGTGGGGGCCGAGTGGGAGAACTGGCGGACAGAGGAGAGGCGCCTCGCTCCCAAGGCCCGGGCGGGGAGGCCTGGCCTCCTGCTCAGTCTGTGCAAATGGAAAAAGAGACGTAAGTGCCAAGTCCCAAAAGAGCAAGTCATGGGCCCGGGCTTTACAATCTGTTTCATGAGTTATTCCTCCAAGCATGCCTGGCAGTCGAGTTTTTTCATTAGTGCTGCAGCAAGCAGATGGGAACATGAGCACCCGAGAGCATGGAGGCCTCGCAGGCAAGCAGGTGGCGGCCCACGACATTCTGGGCAGGCTCTGGGGTCGAGGGAGCACGTTCTGATGCTTAAATAGCCTCCCCTTTTATCCTGACTGGGATAGTCCTGTGTGGTGGTTTGGTGTCAGTTTTACACCTGGACCCTCTCCCTACCCCTTGCCTTCATCCATAAGTAATGTCTGCCTCCGCCTGATCCTAGGCTGCGTTTCTGTGGTTCCAGAGACGCTAGTTGTGATGAGCAGCAAAGGGCCTCACTGTCTAAGCCACCCAGCAGTTCCCTTGTCCTCGGGAAGGCTGCATCTTAATGGAGACCAGGAGAGGTAACGCAGGAATGGAGTCTGGATGAGGACCCGCCAAGTTTCCAGGAAGGCAGAATGGCATAGACGACAGGGCGTTCCAAGCAGCCTGGGTTAGCCAGTCAGCATTCCCACTGATAGAAACCTTGGAGGCACTTTATCCTGTGACCCCAACTCTCCTCCTCAGGTGTCAACTTCCTTTCTATTACCATCAACTCCTCTTATTCCAGCCACAGCTGTTGTCAAACCTCTCAAACCTCTGAAAAACAGGATAAAAGCTCCAGTAGGTACCAGAATCTCTGCCTTGAAATCATTTCAAAACGAAGGTTGTTACTGAGGGAGGTTTTGAGAATGAAGAGGAGGCTGCTGCAGGCTGAATGTGATGGTATTAGGAGGTGGGGTCTTTGGGAAATGATTAGGGCGTGAAAGTCCTCATGAGTGGGATCAGTGCCCTTTTAAAAGAGGCCCCAGAGAGATGCCTTGCCCTTCCCACCATATGAGGACACAGGGAGAAGGCACCTTCTATACAAACCAGGAAACAGACCCTCACCAGATGTTGAATCTGCTGGTGCCTTGCTCTTGGACTTCCCAGCCTCCAGAACTGTGGGAATAAACATCTGTTGCTTATTAGCCACCCAGTGTGTGGTATCCTGTTAGAGCAGCCTCAGATGACTAAGGCAGCAGCTTTCCATCCCCATCTCTGTAGGCCTCAGCCCCCCTCCCACCAGCATTCTCTTCCATCTTCATGAACATGGGATTTCGTGGGTCCCCCATAGTCCCCAATCCCTCTAGCACTTTGGTTTCATAATGAAAGAAATAAGAGGAAAGAAAGATGGCAGAGAAGCAGCACATGGAAACCATCCTCTCTGGAGCAGAGGATCAAGGAGAGAGGATAGTGTGGGGTGAGATGTTGCTGAGGAAACCCCATTGGGCTGAGGATTGACTGGGCTCACCGTCTTCCATTCTTCTGTCTGCCCCTCCCTGGGACAGTGCTGCTCCCCATGTCCAAGGTCAGGGACAGGGGACAGGGTGGGATTGCCACTTGGGCAGCATCAGAAAGAAAATAGAAATTCCTGAGGGATGGCTGAGATGAACATGAAAGACAGCCCTCAAAAGTGGCCCCCACACATCCCTTTTGGGAGCCTTTCCTGTCTTTTACCTGAAGTACCTTCGTAAATGAGTATCTGCTTAATTTGTTTTTTAAAAACGGAGTGAAAAACATGCAATGTTTATGTCTCAAAGAAGGGTTTCTGATGAAAAACTGAGAAAGCACAATAAATGCGGTTTTGCAGTACCATGCAAAGCAATAAACGTGGAGTAGCTTCATACTGGGAGTTTATGTGTGAAAAACTGTAAATACTCATTAACAAAATCACCCAACCGAAATCATGGGAAAAAAGTGAGCTCTCTAACTACGTATTGGGTGTCTGTATAATCTGTCATCCAAACAAGAAGCTATGGACACAAATCAAACCATCTAGAATGCCGGTCGCACTGGCTACGACTAAACTTGTCAGAGGTTGCATCTGTTGTCAATGTTGTGATGTATCATAGCCAGCAGTGAACTCCATGGAAGTAATAATGAAAGGTGAACAGCAAGAACACAGCTGTGTCTTCATAAAGTTGTGGCTCAGATGCAATAAAGCATACCTCCGCTCATTCTCCTCCACAAGCTACTGACAAAACACAGGAAACAAATGGCAATATGTGGATTTCACAAAAGAGGAAACCCCACTTCCAGTGACATTGCTTCCTGTCACCTGTTCCTCCTCTAAGAGCAGAAAGCCATCATTCTTCGTCTCCAAATTTTATTTTCGAGATCATGACACATGGGTTTCCTTGTATCTTTGAAATTTACTTGAAACTTAAGAAGAACAGTCCAGACTGTTTTGTGCATCATGATCACATGATCACAATGATCAATGATTCTAGGCATTGTGAGAACCCTACTCTTGCCCCTTGAGAGACATCACATTTGCTCTCAAGACAAATCCACAGTACAAGATAGGACGTGCTGTCTTTCCATGAGACCATGAGTTCCTCAAAGACAGTGAACATGTTCTAACTTTATCCACTTTCTTTTCAATTTGAGGATGATGCATGCTTCAGGATAGGAACTGAAATACTAGTTCCATTCTCATTCCTAAAAATGCATACCCACCCATCTTCCATGAGCTCCTAGAAGTTGAGTGTGTCTACATTTTAAACAGAAAGCTTACTGGGAATTCATAGGCGCTGTGGTGATACAGGTAATGGAAGGAAGCCCATGTATGGGAAGGCTGGAGATAGAGGCAAGAAAGAGTCAAGAGCACATCAGGCCCTCTGACCTGCCCTTGGCCATCTGCAGCATAGGAGGATGTCCCTTGTGCCAGGTGGCTCTCAGAATCTGGGGACTGTAAGAACCAGGATCAGCACCCGTCAGTCACATGCTGAACCCAACACTGACAACGAACATGTTCTGTCTGTGACTCAAGATACACTCTCCATCTTCTTGAACCTTAAGCATATTACATTGAGTTCCTCAGGAAACAGCATTTAGAAATGCAAGCATTTTCATCTCATCCTTTATCTTTAAGACAAGTTTCTGGAGCCTCCCAGAAACTCATTTAAGGGTACTGAAAAAGGACTGGGTGAGGCTTTAGTTTGCTTAATCTCAATATTTGAAGTATATAACATTATATTTGAACTGCAGTTTAATTTGTGAAAAAATTCAAATTGTTTCTCTATTCTATAGACTATAATTGATTTTTAATGCTTCCTATATGACAAGTGGGAATAGGCTGTGGTTTGCTCTCAAGACATGTATAGGGTAGTAGGGTAAGAACATGTATATATCCAGACTGTTACAGTCTAAGGCAGATATGGGAAAGGTCTGCTTTGAGTTCTCACAATCTAGAGCCTTACCCAGTCGCTGAGGGGTGATAAGCAAATATCAAGACATTGTCCATTGTTGTCTAGGAACTAACTTTTGATCTCTGTCATATAACGCTGGGTTTCTGAGGGTCCCAGTGTGCGTCAGGGGCAGGAGAAACAGTAGGAAGCTCTGTCTGGCTTCTTGCTTCATCACACAGGACCCGGGCGTTTTTGCCTTATTTAGAAATATACTTGTTTTATTATGACACCGACCGTTTGTTAGCACAGAGAGAGACAGAGAGGCTCACAATGTTTGAGTCCCTTATCTCGCATTGTTTATGTTCTTAAAATAATTTAACTAACTTAATAAACAAAAGCATTTTCAATTCATAAACAAAGAGAGCTCAGAAAAATTAAATGTTCCAAAAGGCAAAATGAATAGAAAAGTCACATCATCCCAACTCATTCTCTCACCCTCTGTCTTGCACATTCCTGCAAGCCCTGTCCCTGAGAGCCAATGGGACTTCTAAAAACTGTCTTCATTTCCTCATTTTGTTAAGATTTTAGTGGGATCTTGGAAGCCTTCTAGATGGATCCACATTAAAACCGGTTCTAAATGCCATGGCTATGTCTACCTTCTGAAATGACTCTAAAAAGATAAAAGTGAAAAGGACAGTCAAATGTATGATTTAGAATTTATAAAGCTGTTTCAAATATATAGATAGATTCAGGTTTGGTTTTTTTGTTGTTGTTTGTTTGAGATGGACTCTCCCTCTGTCACCCAGGCTGGAGTGCAGTAGCACGATCTCAGCTCACTGCAGCCTCTGCCTCCTGCCTTCAAGCGACCCTTCTGCCTCAGCCTCCAGAGTAGCTGGGATTACAGGCATGCACCACCATGCCCAGCTAATTGTTCTGTATTTTTAGTAGAGACAGGGTTTCACCATATTGGCCAGGCTGATCTTGAACTCCTGACCTCAAGTGATCCACCCACGTCTGCCTTTCAAAAGTGCTGGGATTACAGGGATGAGCCACCACCACACCCGACCTGATTCAGTTTTTAAAGAAGGAAGAGTTTAAAACTTTAAGGCTGAAGGAAGATCTCTGAAAGAGCCAAAGGAATGAAGGAGTTACATCATTCTGGGTTTATGCCATCAACACAAGCAAGTAGACTACATAATTTTAATCTTATACTTTTATTAATTTTTGAGATATGTTATTATTATAAACTTTTTAACCCATAAATGATTAGAAACAGTATAACACTATTTATACTCATGACCTCTGAAGTGTACTATAATCTCTGCACTTCAGTAACACAAATGCAGTTTCTGAATTATGAGTGTAAATGTACATGGATGGAATATAAATTATTATAGGGACAAATGCGCTATCTGCAAGTAGTTATGTATTTTATACAGTTAATATTAGCCAACTTGGCTTAAACATTAATTACATGTTAGGTACATACTAAGAATTTCAAGTGTATTATCTCTAATCCTCCATGAACCCATGAGGTAGAAACAATTGTTTCTTACATTTTACAGATGATGAAACTGAGGTTTGGAGTTTGCCCAACGAACACAGCTAGAAAGTGATAGAGCCAGCCTCGAACCCAGCCTTGAACCCTGTCCTGTGGGATGGTGAAGAGACGGCATGGAGATATGATTAGTTGTAATATTATTACGCAATTATTATTTAAAAAGCAGGTGATTTGTCATTGTTTTTGACATGTCTCAAATTTTCCCTGATAAACCCTCTCATCTAAGTCAGTCATAGTTCAATCAGAAGCAGAATCACTAGGAGGTAATATATGTTTTATGTATGCATGTCAAATACACACACACATATACATATATACCTATGTGTGTGTGTGTGTGTGTGTGTATCTTTGTTACGGGGATTTGTACCTTACAAAGTGGTGAGTTCTTGCTAAGCAATCTCTGTAAGGCCGTTGTCCACAAGGCAGGCAGTGGGGAAGCAAGGACAAGATGGAGCCCATGGGCACAAGCTGGAACCCATGAGGATGGACTGAGACTCATGCCAATTCTTGCTGCCTCTGACTTTGATGGTATGGGTGTCCTACAGGAAGAGCTTGTGCCCTTCATCACAGGAGCCAAGAGGCCGAAGCAGGACAACAGGGGGCCTGCTGTCCCACACCAGCAACAGGCAGCATATGTGTGAGCTGCAAAAAAGGCTGCTGCTTCACCTCCAACCTTCACATGTTCCACAGGAGGCTCTTTTGTGGCTCACTCTAACCAGAAACATGCAGGGGAGGGAATTCTGGGAAGTGTAGTTCTGTCTAGGTAAGTTGACACGTTGCAAAGCTATCACACCAAAGTGCACCAAAGGTACAAAGATGGATGGGATATGGCTCCTGCCTTCAAGGGGCTAACCCTCTAGGGGTGTGAAGGGAAAGAGAAACATGAATGTATAGTATCAACACAAGTATTATAACAAGCATTATGATAAGTGCACTCAGGGTGCAATAGAAGCCACAAAAGTGGCTCACCCTACCCAAGGTGGGATTCCAGGAGAGCTTCCTGGAGGATGTAGTGTCTAAGTGGCTTTAAAGGATGAAATAGAAGTTGACTAAGAAAAGAAGGATTAGCAAGGATATTAAGGTGGGTGGGGAGAGGGAATAACCACGAAGGTCTATGGCAGAGGCGGGATAGAGATGTATAAGCAATACATGCAGAGGGCTGGGAGGGGAAGGAAAAGATGTTGGGGAAGTCAGTGTTGCAAACCTTAGAAAGTCTATGCATTGTACTGTAGGAAGCTTGGACTTCATGTCCCAGTGATTGGGGAGCAATTCAGGAGTTAGACACATGAAAATGATATGGTCATTGAGGTAGATAGTCTCCAAGATAATCGCCTCACTGGCTTTCCTCTCTGTACATGTGTATTGCTCATTGCATTAAAAGGTAGGCTTTAATTTTTCTCCTCTTGAGTTTAGGCTGGCCTAAGCAACTGCTTGGCTAAGGGAAGATAACAGAAGTGACATTCTAAGAAGAGGTCTTAAGAAGTCCTGCAGCTTCTGCCTAGTTCTCTCAGAATACTTGCTCTTGGAACATGATATCTCCTCTTAGAAGCAAACTGCCATGTGGTCAGAGTCTAAACCCCATGGAGATGCCACATGTAGGTGCTCTGGTCAGTCATCCCAGCTGAGCTCCCAGCCAAAACCACCTTGTGCATTGCTATTGTGAACATCTAGCTAAGTCAGGCCTTTAGATGACTCCATTCCAAGCCACCATCTGAATGCAACTGCATCAAATACCCCAACTGTGGATTGCCCCTTATCAACCCACAGAATTGGAGAGATAATCATAAATTATCTTAGACTTCCAAGTTTTCATGTGGATTGTTACATAGCAATAGATAACCCACATTGCCATGTTTATGTTTTGGGTGTTTTAGGGGGAAGGAATGGAAGAGGGAAGACACTTTAAGTGAAGCTTACTGACTTAAAAAAAAGATAAAATGGAAGTAGGAAGACTTTGTAGGAATTCATTGCTATAACCAAAAGAGAAGATATGAGAACCTGAGCCTGAGATGACTAGTTGGGGTGAGAAGAAAAGCTGGATTCTAGAAACAGGAAATAAAATTAATAGGCTTTATGATAAGTGAAGGGCAAAGGAGAGCGGAGGAGTCAAAAATGTGTGTCCCCTGTACAACTGGGTGGAAGCTAGCCATCTCAATCACAAAGACCCAGAACACGGCAGAAAGATCAGGTGGCATAGAGGAGGGAATAGTATGAGTTCTATGAGGTTTCTAAGTGAATGGTTAATTTTGTGTGTCAACTTGACTGGGCTATGGGATGCCCAGATCACTGGTAAAACGTTATTTCTGGATGTGTTTGTGCAGGGGTCTCAGAAGAGATGAGCATTTGAATCAGAAAATTGCACAAAGAAGATCCACCCTCACCAATGTGTGTGGGCATCATCCAATTATTTGAGTACCTAAATAGAACAAAAAAGCAGAAGAAGAGCAAATTCTGTCTCTCTGTCTCTGCTTGAGTGGAGACATCCATCTTCTCCTACCCTCTGATATCAGCACTCCTGGTTCTCAGGTTTTTGGACTTAGACTGGAACTTTTACCAGTAACCTCCTGATTTGCTGGCCTTTGGGCTTAGACTGAATTACATCATTGGTTTCCCTGGTTCTCCAGTTTGCAGACAACAGATCGTCTGTTGAACTTTCAACTACCATCA
This sequence comes from Piliocolobus tephrosceles, assembly GCF_002776525.5. Taxonomy (NCBI): domain Eukaryota; kingdom Metazoa; phylum Chordata; class Mammalia; order Primates; family Cercopithecidae; genus Piliocolobus; species Piliocolobus tephrosceles. The sequence goes on from NC_045447.1 coordinate 100,814,939, forward strand.
GACATGAGCTAGTTCCTATAATACATTTATTTTTTTATATACCTAACTATCCTATAGGTTCCGTTTCTCTGAAAAACCCTGACTAATACAGTAGAGGATATTGACAAGCTCAGGAGAAAGTCTGATTTAGGAGTTGAAAACACAGATTGGAAAATCCTTTTAATAGATGTCAGTTGGGAAAGACCATGAAAATAGCCAAAATGATTCAAGGAAAAGATGCAAAGTAAAGTGTGAAACAGGCCAAAGATGAATCTGTTTGGGAAACCTATACCTAAATCCTCTGCCATGGAATAGCTGCCTAAACTTGGGCAAATAACCTGACATTTCTCAGTTTCCACATTCCAAAAATTGATTTTTATGAGAATTAAATGTTATGATGCATTCCCACTACCTGGCCTAGAACCTGGCATAAGAGCTCAGTACATACTGGGGAGGGTTATCATCATCGTCAGCATCATCTTATTAACATTCCTGTGGAAGGGATGATGGGCTGCTGAGAAATTCATGAAGAAGATGAAAAACTATTAGAGAGGTGGGAGGAAAAAGAGAGGACTATCACAGAAGCAGAAGAGCTGAGAGTATTGAGAAAGGGCGAGGAGTTAGGGGGGACTAGCAAGTACCCTCTAGAGTTGGCAATATTCCATTTGCTGAAGGCCTTAATGAACTTTTAATGAAGTTGTGAGAGTTAGACAAAGCTGAGATGGGATATGAATCTCAGGGAGGATATGAGGACTCACTGATTACCATTCCAAGAAGCTTGTCTGGAAAGGAAAGAAGAGATGGTGGTAATCAGAGCAGAGCAGCAGGATGCAGGGAGTTTTTATTTATTCATTTGTTCTTGTTGCTGATGTTGTTATCATACTGTTTTTTGTTTGTTAAAGAGAGAGAGTTGTGAGTATAAAATAACCTATAAATAGAAAGAACCAGAAACAGATTCATGTGAAAGCCCTTGACTGAGAACAGAATTAATTACCCCTGCAGAGGTAGTCTTCAAGCCTTGTAGGCAAGTGTCTGAGACACAGCTGGCTCGGGAACAGGGGCCTTTCTTTGGCTGGCAGTTGAGGCAGCATAATTTGGAAGCGGATATGAGAAAGGGCATAATAATGTGAAATCTGACTGCTTAGTGGGGGAGGAAACTTTGAATATGATGAGGCGGTTATGAAAGTATTTCCTTCTTATGGCTTCAATGGCACTGCCTCTGAGCATTATTAGTGTTTGTCCTCAGGAGGTAAGTGTGGTGACTGCATCAGCAGTTACTACCTAGATAAGCATGATGTATAGCAGTAACATGGTTTATAGAGTGTGCAAGCCTTCACCTCTGCTAGATGAGATGTGGAGCCTGAATTTGCAGACCGCGTGACCCCTGAGGCATGGGGAGGTGGGGTCAGAAAGCGTCACTGGCCATGATCTAGACCCAGGCATGGAGAAACGACCTGCTGGGGTTTTCAGGCAGCAGGAAGGTAGGGCAGGTACGGAGTAGATTCTGGGGGACAGTTTCATAAGAAGTGAGCAGATCTCCACAACTTGGTTTCTAGACTAAATGGACTAAGCATGTTCCGCCCTATTCTTCCTACTAACAATAACAAAAAGCCCTGGACAAAATTCACAAAGCAACCCACAGAAGACTCCGAAGTTGGAAAAAGAAATAAAAACTGGCGATTTCCTCCATACTCAAGGCATCATGTAGCAGGGAGAGACTTGAGTGTCGTTTATGTGTTTGTTTTCTTTTGTTCATTAATTTTTTGTTCCCGTTTATGGCAGTGTGAGCTCTGGCAATGCCTATAACCCAGAAACGCAGATGGGCACAAATTTTAAAATCCTAAGAAAACTCTTTTTAGCCAAATGACCAGTGTTTCCAGCAGAGCAAAAACATTTTGACCACATCTGCCCTTTTGTGCTGGCTAACCCCTCCCCCTGCCACCATGTGCTGCTGGGGGGATGTTGTGGATGAAGCCCACTCATCTATTCCTCCTCCTGCAGTAACGTGACCATACCCCTCCCACTCCTAACTAGAGGCTGGGGGAGGACTATGTGGAGGAGAGAACTGGAGAAAGCAGTTTTCTGAATTTGTGTATGAAATCCTGCGTAGAACTCTGAGTGCCCCATGCACAAAACAGACAAGAAACAACACAGCAAAAAGTTTCAAGGGTCAGAAAAGCTGAACCACTGCCCGGGTTTCAGATTAGCCTCAGGGTAGCACCCAAGTGGGGCAGATTGAAATAACACTCGAAAGGCTTTGAAAATGAAATGACTTGTGAGCCACAGCTCACAAAGTGAACCGGGACAAGCATTCTGAACTTAAACAGGTGAAGTGCCTACTAAAATCAAAGATTTAAATAGGAACCAGAATAATATAACATACTACTGAAAATGTCTAGGATGCAATCCAAAATCTCATCACACTGAGAACCATAAAAATCTCAACTTGAAAGAGAAAAGGCAACTGTAAGCACTGAGATTACACAGATGTTGAAACTATCCAGCAAGAATCATAAAGCAGCTATTGTACGAATGCACTGATTTTAAAGCAAGTATGAATGTTTGAAACAAATGACAAAGTGGAAAGTCACAGCAGAGAAATAGAAAATGTAAGGAAGAACCAAATGGAAATTTTAAAAGTGAAAAATACAATAACCAGTTTTTAAAAATTACTAGATTCAGAAGGAAAGAGCAACAACTCAGAAAAATGGGCAAAGGATATGAAGAGTTTACTGAAAAGGAAATGTAGATAACTCTTACCCATATAAAAATATGTTCAGCCTCACTCATATAAGAAAAATCAAAATTAAAATTACACTGAGATACTGCTTTTTACCTGTCAGAATGGCAAAACTCAAAGTGTGAATATATGCTATGAGAATGTGGAAAATTCTCATAGATTCCTTGTGGGCATCTAGAACGATTTGGTTGAATCACTGAAATCCACATGCCATTTGGCCCTGTAATTCTACTTTTAGAAATTTATCATATAGGAAACTTGCACATGAGTGAAATGACATAAGTGGAGTGCTATTCCTGGCTGCATTGTTGGTAATCACAAAGGACTACAAAAAATTTAATGTCCATCAATAAGATGCTGATTAAATTAATTCTTATACGTCATACAACGGAAAGTTACAAAACTGTAAAAAACGGAAACTCTCTCTATACCTTGCTACCATATAATAAATAAAAGGAGAGACAATGATCTATATGTATCTGTTTGGATATGCATTAAGAAACTTCGGGCCGGGCGCGGTGGCTCAAGCCTGTAATCCCAGCACTTTGGGAGGCCTAGACGGGCGGATCACGAGGTCAGGAGATCGAGACCATCCTGGCTAACACGGTGAAACCCCGTCTCTACTAAAAATACAAAAAACTAGCCGGGCGAGATGGCGGGCGCCTGTAGTCCCAGCTACTGGGGAGGCTGAGGCAGGAGAATGGCGTAAACCCGGGAGGCGGAGCTTGCAGTGAGCTGAGATCCGGCCACTGTACTCCAGCCTGGGTGACAGAGTGAGACTCCGTCAAAAAAAAAAAAAAGAAAAGAAACTTCGAAGGACAGGTAACAAGAAGTGGCTGCCCAGAGGAAAAGTGGGGGATGGGAGGGAGTCTGAACTGTATGACTAATAAAACCCCCAAATCAATAAAAACAAGCTACAAAGCACAGAAATAATCCTTAATGTCCAATCCCAGGGCTTTATCATAGTGGTCCCTTTATGTTTGGATGAGGTAAACCTATCCAGTGTTTCAGTTAACTTGGCTTATTATTAAGCCAATAATATTAAGGAACTTAATATTAGCAGGGATACTCTTTCATCTCGGGCATGTTAGATGCCTTCCATGATCTCCACGAGGAAGAAGAGCCCCTGAATCACCAGGGACACCGGCGAGGATGAAAGCATTTGGTTATGGATCCTTTTTCTTGGTGGCCTGAGCTGCTGGGGGCTTGAAGCCTGCCTCCCTCCCTGCAGGGCACCCCACCCAACTGCATTCTGCTCATCACACAGGGTGCCCTTGCATGAGCACTGTCCGCCCACTCCTAGGTGTCTGGTTCTGTGTGTGGGGTTTCCTATAGAACCGGGCAGAAAAGTGAGTTCTGTTTTCTTCTCATCTTCCAGGCACGCAAAGCAAAACTTCACAAACCCAGCCCTGAGCACCTGTCACATTGGAAGTGCTTCCTTCTCTGGTTCAGGAATTTGGTTTTCGTTTTTGTTGGGGTTGCTTGGACCCTATTGAAGGACACAGTTTGAGGCTGGGGGTCTCTCCCCAGACTTCTCCTGACCCTTATGAAACAACCACAAACGCCGTCACTTTCCATAAGAGGATCAAGTTGCTTTTCTAAAATCGTGAGGAGTCACTGATCTGCGCTGGCTTTCTCACAAGGGCACATGTGGGCTGGGGCACAGCTGTTCCCGTCTGTTACTTGGGCTGACACACAAGGACAGCTGTGAAGGGAGCGTGTCTCCTCCTCGTCTCTGTTCCAATGAGGCCTTGGTTTAGCCCAACTTCTGAATCCAGGTGATACTCCCTAATTGGCAAACAAAAGCCCCAGGAATAAGGCAGAGAAGACTGGCCCTCACAGAGCTCGGCTCCAGTCGTTTAAAATGAAATCAATCTCACTTCTCTCCTTTTCCCTCAGTGTCCTGAAATAATATTTGAAGTTCTGTTTAGTCTCTTTGGAGAACTGCCAATGACTTCGAGGCATGTAGTGAAGCTGTATTTCAAGAGATGATTACACCCAGGACTTTGGAAAAGTGATTCTCACTTAGGAATAACATATGATATAGATTTAATAATCTGCCATAATACTTGTCTCCCTACTTTTTTTGCCTCAACCAAATAAGAGTAAAAGACTGACAGTAGCAAAAGGAATCTCTCTTCCATGGACGTGATTGTTAATATGTTTTTTTTTTTCGTAAATGTTTTCAAAAAATCTCTTTCCATCTTTTGCTAGTTGAAAAAAAAAATTTTTAACTCCATTGAAGTTATGAGTGAAATAAACAGTTTTTGAGAAAGAACAACAGAAAGCCCACTGGCCTGTTTTCTCCACTCTGACTACAATTATGTAATTAACTGTCAAGCTTGGTGACTCCCTTTTACAATCTGGAGAAGTGGCACTCACTCTTTTTGAAAAATATGACAAACATATATTTAATTATATAATCATTATATAGGGGCATCCTTATAAATTATTAATGAAATATAGAAAAACCCACTGTCATGTTGAACTGACTCTCCTGTAAACTAAGGGTTTATTCATTCTTGCATGTGTTAATTCATTCTTGCATTGCTATAAAGAACTGTCTGAGACTAGAAAATGTATAAAGAAAAGAGGTTTAATTGGCTCATGGTTCTGCAGGCCGTACAGGAAGCATGGCTGGGGAGGCCTCAGGAAACTTACAATCATGGTGGAAGGTGAAGGAGAAGCAGGCATGCGTTACACAGCCAGGAGAGGGGGAAGAGGGAGAAAGGGGAGGTGCTACACATTTTTAAACAACCAGATCTCAAGAGAACTCACTCATCATCATGAGAACTGCAAGGGGGAAATCCACCCCCATGATCCCATCACCTCCCAGCTGGCCCCTCCTCCAACATTGGGGATTACAATTCAACCTGAGATTCAGGTGGGGACACAAATCTAAACCATATCAGTGGCATATCCTTCCAGACCCTTTTAATACATATGTACACATATAAATATTTATATTTACATTCAAATATATATGTAGATACAAATATTTATATGTAAATACAACTACAAATATAGAAATATATAATGTCAAGATTGTCTTTTACATAAATAGAATCATGTTGTACACATTATTCCACAACTTGATTTTTAACTTAATATCTTAATGATGTTTCTGTATCAGTATATGTAAATTTACCTGACTACTGTGAAATATTCCATCCCTTCTATATGCCACAATTTATCACACTTTTTCCTATATATTCAGATGGTCTCCGATATTTTTACTATTAAAAATAATGTTTCAATAGACATTCTTGTGCATGAATATTTTCCGATAGTACACATCTAGACATGGAATTGTTAGGTCAAATGAGCTGCATGTTTTTGTTTTAAAAGATGTTGCTAAACAGTAGTAGTTATGGCTAAATATGGTGACAAACTCTATATTAGCTTAAATAATCCTCATAATCTATGATTAGGCACTATTATTACCCTGAATTTGAAGTTGAGAAAACCGAGGTACAGAGAGGTCCAGTAACTTGTTCAAGGTCACACAGCAGGTAACAGTGGAACCAGAATTCAACTCCTGGCATCTAGCTCCAGAATCTATGCTCTCACCCTAACAGTTGGATGCCTCTCTCTAAAATGCAACTGTACAGATATATTATGTGCATTATAAACTATATACAAAAATAGAAATTAAAAGAGAGGCTATAAATTAGGTAACATTTTATGATACTTATTAATATCTCAAAAGCTTTTTCTTTCAGTAAAACTATTATTAACAGTAATATTTTAGTGAGAATAAAATAATCAAATATGTTCCCCTTTTTCAAAAAAATTGACTCTACCCTTTTTGATACAGCCACTGGAAACTTTGGTTCTAAGTTCAATTTATTGTCTGTCATAGCTGAAAATATTGCTGGGCAAAGGTAAACTCTAAGGGAAGAAGTACATCATTGGCTTCTAAATCATAAAATTCATTTTTAATCTCATTCACAAATTAGTCAAAGTATTTTCCAAAAGTTTGTCTAGAAATGTTCTTTTTCCCATTTATCAATGTATTTTCCTTAAAAAGTAATTAGGGCAGGGCAGGATGGCTTATACCTGTAATCCCAGCATTTTGAGAGGTTGAGGCAGGAGGATCGTTTGAGCTCAGGAGTTTGAGACCAGGCTGGGCAATATAGCAAGACCTTGTCTCTACAAAAAAATTTAAAAATCAGCCCAGTGTGATGACGCACACCTGTTGTTCCAGCTACTCAGGAGGCTGAAGCAGGAGGATTGCCTGAGCCCGGGAGATCAAGGCTGTAGTGAGCTATGATCACACCACCGCACTCCAGCAGAGTGGAGTGGGTGGCAGAGAGAGAATCTCTCTCTCTCTCCAGGAAAAAAAAAAAAAAAAATCAGAACATGTCACATTTTTTGTATTTTTAACAAATTAGATTTAAAAGTTTCTAGTATGGCTGTTCTCAGTATGGCTGCCATTATCTCTTTCCTATATATGCAAGCCGCTCCCCTGTTGAGATAAGAAGTTTGTTCTTCCATTCCCTGGAATCTTGGCTGGTTAGTGACTGCTTTAGCCACAGAATATCGTAAAAATGATACTGCGTGGCTTCTGAGACTTGATCATCAGAAGCCTTGGCTTTTGTCTACATGTTAGTGTTCTACAGAGAAACAGACGCAATTGGATGTACAGTCATCCCTTGATATCTGCCAGGGATTGGTTCCAGGACCCTCACAGATACCCAAATCAGTTGATGTTCAAGTCCTTTGTATAAAATGGTGTAGTATTTACATATAACCCATGCTCATCCTTTTGTATACTTTAAATCATCTCTAGATAACTGATAACTAATATAATGTAAATGTGATGTAAATTGCTGAGGCTTCCTATAATAAGTATTACAAAATGCAGAGAAAGATGAAAAGAGATGACTGACCAGGCCCCAACCGCTGCAGTCATCTTAGTCCAGATACCAGACAGAGTGAAGAGATAATTGGATAACTTCAATCTCACTCACCATCTGACTGCAGCTGTAGAAGAGATCCCCAAATGAGAACCATCTAGACAACCCTATCTACATCCAAAATTGTGAAAAATAATAAGTTATTTTAGGCCACTTAGTTTTGGAGTGGTTTCTTATGTAGCGATAGTTATCTAGAACAGAATTCTACTGAAATACCACGCTTGGGAGACTTTGCAACAGGTTAGAAAATTTTATTCTCATGTTTTTATTGAAGTGTGCAGATACAAGTATTTTTTATGAGTATACTCATAAAATTTTTGCAGAATCATGATAATGAAAAACATTTTCAAGCATTCATTCCCAAAATGCTCTTTTGTGGGCAGAAGTTTCTATTTAAAAAGCATTCTTTTAATTACTTTTTTAAATTTTATTTCCATAGGTTTTTGGAGAACAGGTGGTGTTTGGTTACATGAGTAAGTTATTTACTGGTGATTTGTGAGATTTTGGTGCACCCATCACCCAAGCAGTATGCCCTATACCCAATTTGTAGTCTTTTATCCTTCACCCTCCTCCCACTCTTTACCTCGAGTCCCCAAAGTCCACTGTATCATTCTTATGCCTTTAGATTCTCATAGCTTAGCTCCCACTTATGAGTGAGAACATATGATGTTTGGTTTTCCATTCCTGAGTTACTTGATTTAGAATAATAGTCTCCAGTTCCATCCAGGTTGCTGAAAATGCCATTATTTTGTTCCTTTTTATGGCTGAATAGTATTCCATGTTTATATATATATATATATATATATTTCACAATGTCTTTATTCACTCATTGATTGATGGGCATTTGGGCTGGTTCTATATCTTTGCAATTGCAAGTTGTGCTGCTATAAACATATGTGTGCAAGTATCTTTTTCATATAATGACTTCTTTTCTTCTGGGTAGATGTCCAGTAGAGGGATTCCTGGGTCAAATGGTAGCTCTAGTTACAATTCTTTAAGAAATGTCCACACTGTTTTCTATAGTGGTTGTACTAGTTTACATTCCACGAGCAGTGTAAAAGTGTTCCCTTTTCACTGCATCCTCACCAACATCTATTTTTTTTATTTTTTGATTATGGACATAAATAAACAATTTCCAAAGGAAGATATACAAATGGCCAACAAAACGAAAAAAGTTCAACATCACTAATAATTAGGGAAATGCAAATCTTTTAATTACTTATTGTTTAAATGGCACTTTTCCTAATAGGAGCAGATTAAGTACAATATTTTTTCCAAAACTATCTGCTAAGCGGCATGCCACTAATCACAGTTGTCATCACAGAAAAATTAACTTTTTGTAACATTTTATTGTGAAGTAGCTGTGAGAACAGTACAAAGGGTCCTTGAATAATCTCCACATAGATTCCCCAACTGTTATCATTTTATCATATTTGGTTTATCAGTCTCTCTAAATATGTATGTATGTATATTAGTTTTTAATGAACGATCTGAAGGTCAGGTGTAGGCACAACGCTCCTTTACATCTACATAGTTCAGTGTATGTTTCCTGTGAGCTAGGGCATTCTCTTACAAACCCAGGGCAAAACCAGGAACTTAACACTGATAGACTACTGCTATCCAATCTACAAACTTTATTCAAATTTTACCAATTATTACAATAATGTCCTTTTTAGCAAAAAATAAAAGTAAAAACTTTATTTAGAATCAAATTCAGAATTACGTGCTGCATTTAATTGACATGCTTCTTTTGTCTGTTTTCATTTGGGGTGGTTTCTTACTCTTCCTTTGTCTCCCATGACCTTATTTTTGGAAAGTTCAAGCAATTTGAGTTCATTTCCTCATGCTTAGAATCATTTTTGGCAACAATACCACAGAAGTGATTCTGTGTCCTTCTCAACGCATCTTATCAAGAGATAAATGAGGTCCTTTTGTTCCATTACTGATGATGTTAACTGAGATCAGTTGGTTAACGTAGTATTTGCCCTGTTTCTCTAGTGTAAAATTGCTATTTACTTCTCCTTTTGTGTTTAATAGTATTTTTGGAGGAGATACTTTGAAACTATATCAATATTCTGTTCCTCATGAAATGTTCACCCAGAGTTTTGACATCTACTGATGATTATTACTCTGATGATTGCCAAATGATAGATCAGTTGTTCTTGAAAATTTTTAATTTTGTAAACTCAAAATGTATAATCAAGTTTTAATTTTGATCATTCCTTTAAATATTTCACATGGGATAATTAGTGAACTATTTTTTATTAAAGAAGTAACTTACTGTTAAAAATACATCTTTTCCTATAACAATTTTGCAATGTTTCACAACATGTTAGTATTCCTAAATTTTATTTTTGAAATAATACTAAGGAATACCATAAGGTAGAGCATGTTAGACATTTGTCCTTTCTATCTGCAGTGCAAACCTCCCACATGGCATAATTTATTCTAAGGGATGCTTCTCCATACCTTTGACAATATTTTCTAGTCATCTTTCAATAATATTTGCTACCAAAGAAATGTGTATCAGTTTGTTTCAAAATTGTTCTTGTGCAGTAATTCAGCTATATTTTTTTACCATACAGTGAAAAACAAATATATACTTATATCTTCAGTTATTAAATTAAAACATTTAAGAGACTTTTAAATAATTATTATTAAGTTTAGAAAATTTTGGAAAATAATGTAATGAGGTGACATTAATTTGAATCGCTCTAAATATTTCTACAGAGATATTTCTTCATGTTCTGAATTTTTTGTTATTAAATGGTTTTTTTGGTATCAATAGGCTCATTAATGGTCTTATTAGTAACTTAAGATTCTTTACAGTGAAATTACTTGCTAACATTACTGCATGTAAATCTAATTTTCAATAATATTTCTGATAATTTTCCTGTTTTTGACCACTTTTTGTAAGATCTGGTTAGATTTGTGGAGTTTTCCTTATAGAGAGAGTCAGTTTTCATTATTTGTGACAGTTATGTTCTATAAAGTCACCACAATGAATTAGCAAATACTGAACCATTGTTCTTAGGGGAAATACAAGGTTAGGTGCCTGTGAACATTTGCTCACAATATTTTCATCACCCAATCATTATATAGCCTTATTTAATGTGCTTCTGTTTAAAGACATCTTATTTAATATACTTACGGCCAGTAGCACTATAAGTCATGCCAGAGGGAAGCTTCTCTAACACAACTTGCCTCCTGAAGGCACACCACAGCCTTCTTACACTTAGGAACAACAGACAGCACTTCAGCACCACTCTTCAGTGACATGATCAATAAAAAGCACAAAAATATGAGAAACATGGCACTAAATAGTCCCCGAAAAAGACACTTGCTTACAATACGAGAACTGAAGCAAGAGGGCAGAGCGTCGCCTTGTGTGACTTCAGTTAGCAACATGCAAGTCCATGGATGCAACTGTTTCACTGTTGTGCACATGTCTGTGAATTACCATAAAAGCGCTGTGAGTATTGATTGACATGGGGATTACAAATAAATTTCAGCGAGTAGACAAATTCACAAATACGGAATTTATGAATAATAAGGGTTGACAGTATTTATAGATCAAAACACTCAAACTAGGACTAGAAAAAGTGTTATGTCTTCCTTTTCTTCTAGTACCTTCTTAGGCTTTTATTATTAATCTTATCTCCTGTCCACAGTGTCTTTGCATAAATCTGTTAAGTTAACTGTCCATCTTCGGAGGATTTGTTTAGTTAAAACTAGATAGTAGATCCCAGCATTCTGCCTAACTAGATATCTATGAAAATGTGAGCTACAATATAGCCATCATCTAAAGAGAATGGGTGGAGGCACCACAGTGAGTCCTTTTTCCTCCCTCAGAATGCCTCACATATACTGCACCACACATGACCTTCTGACAAACAGATCAAGTGAATCAGCAGTGTCAATCCACATAATAAATATTATAAAGTTAATTTCCTTATTAATTTATTGAGGAACATAAATTTATGGAGAGACTTTGAGAGTTGAACAGGAAGATGACAAGTGTGGATATTTCCTCCTGATATGTTTGATGTCAACAACCTAACCCAAGAGAGGGAACCAAAGGCCACATGGAGTGAGGGAGTAACAGGGAACAAATTTATCCGTCAACCTGAAACAACTAAAAAGTAAACAAAACATAAGCAAAAACTGTTTTCAACACGATCAGACAACAAAGAGCAGTGTTCTAAGAGATGGTAAACAAATGAGGTAAGTTCTATAATGGCCCCAGCTTACTCCCTATGGAGAGTTTCCAAGTCATGGTGCATGGTGAGGAAACCCAGGTGGAGCCCAGCAATGTTCCTGAGTCTGAAGGCCTCCTGAGGTAGGCGTCCAGGGAGGCCAAGATGTCTAAAGTTCCCCCAAAAAAATACCAGGAAGGAGAGAACTTCCCAAAGAGCTCCAAAGAACTGTGAATAGTCCCTCTCAAATCTTCTGCTCAATACTGGTCAGTACACATGTACAAAGAAACGATCCAAAGCTAGAGAAATAACTCAGGGATCAGAGGGAACCATCCCTAGAGCTCACATAGACTGGGAGTGAGTTCTGTGTCCAGTAGCCAGGGTGAAAAACCTCATAGTCACGGAGCATTGTGGAAAGTATTCAGAAGGGTGTTAACCTCAGTAGTGGGGCAAAATTAGCCACAGACAATATACTGGTATAGTTTCGCTTAACAAAGATGAAAGCAAGACCCAAAGGGATCAAGCTGCTTTTATACCTAACTGCATCCCAGAACAAAGCTCAAGAATATTTACAAGAACACAGAAATTTCCAGGACCCAACAACAGACATTTGCAATGTCTGACATCCAATAAAAAGTTACCAAGCATGCAAAGAAACAATGAACTTACAACATATAATCAGGAAAAAAAAATAGTCAATCAAAATTGACTCAGAAATGAGACAAACAATAGAATTTATAGACAAGAATATTAAAGCAGTAATTATAACAGTATTTTGTATGTTCAAGAACTAGGCAAAAATTGAAAAATTTAAATATAGACATGGAAAATATAATAAAGATCCACTTTAAATATCTAGAGATATTTATGGAATATTTATGGAAACTACAACACCTGAGATGAAAAATACATAGGTTGAAATTAACATCAGATTAGATATTGCAGAAGAAAAGATTAGTAAATTTGAAACTATCCAAAATAAAACACAAAGAAAACACTACTAAAAAAATTAACAGGGTGTCAGTGAGCCAAGGAAAAAGTTCAACTCCTCTAATGCATATGTAATTGGAGCCCCTGAAAAAGAAGTTGGACAGAAAAAAATATTTGAATAAATAAAGGCTAAAAGTATTTTGAATTTAATGAAAAATATTAACCCACAAATCTAGGAAGTTCAATGTACTACAAGCACAGAAAACGTGAAGAAAACTATACCTAGTACATCATCACTGAATTGCTTAAAACCAGTAATATTGAGTATATCTTAAAAGCAGCCAGAGACCAAAAAGACAACAGCAGATTTTACACTGGAAACAGTGTAAGACAGAGGATAGTAGAGTAACATTATTAAAGTACTAAAAGGCAACATGTACCAACCAAAGATTTCTACCCAGTGAAAACGGATTTCAAAGTACAGATTATTTTAAAACTTTTTAAGTTCAGAAAAATGAAGATTTCTTTTCAGAAACAAAAAGCTAAAGGAATTTATAACCAGCAAACCTTCATTATAAGAGACTTTGTAGGAAGTCCTTCAGCCACTAGGAAAATAATACCAGAGAGAAGTAAGAAACCGTAAAAGGAATGAAGAACACCAGAAATGGTCATTTCGTGGCGAATATATAGGATTTTTTGTTACTTATATCTCTTTAAAGTATAATTCCTTAAAAGAAGATAAACATAACAGCACAGTGTGTGGTTTATAACATATATAATAGTAAAACTTGACAATAACAGTGCAAGGCCTCAGAGAGAGGAAATGTAAGTACACCGTTGTAAGGACGTTATACATGAAAATAGACAGCGTTACGTTAAAGATGCATACTGTCAAGCTTAAATCCGAAAGCTAAAATAATACAACAGAGTTGTAGGTAGTAAGTCAACAAATGAGGTGTGTCATTTGTACTCATTTTAATTTTTGGAGGTGACTGAGTGATGACACAAAGAAGCTAATGTCATTTTTTTTCTTTCTTTATTTTTTTTTTTTTGAGACAGAGTCTCACTCTGTGGCCCAGGCTGGAGTGCAGTGGTGCAATCTCGGCTCACTGCAAGCTCTGCCTCCCGGGTTCACGCCATTCTCCTGGCTCAGTCTACAGGGTAGCTGGGACTACAGGCGCCCGCCACCATGCTTGGCTAATTTTTTGTATTTTTAGTAGAGACGGGTTTCACCGTGTTAGCCAGGATGGTCTCGATCTCCTGACCTCGTGATCCACCCACCTCAGCCTACCAAAGTGCTGGCATTACAGACATGAGCCACCGCACCTGGCCACTAATGTCATCTTTAAAAGATTTTTATAACTTACATTTCCTGAGAAGAAGGCACATAACACATCATGCAGGACCATGTGAGAAAATACCATTGTTGATCAACAGGCAGAAAGGGGTGAGGGGAAAGCCTAAGCCAGAGTTTTTACTATGTTTTCTGTGGGAAAAACAAGTAGGTCAGAGGAAACAGTTTAGGATTGACTAGTCTGAATAATTCTGATAGGCTTTGGGGCATAGGGCTTGTCCCTAGTTGTCTGGTACCTGGCCCTGAGTTGATTTAGTGAAGGAGAAATAATGACTTGGTGTGTGAGAGTTGGATAAAGGAGGTGGTTGGTTATATGAGCTTAGAATTTGTGGATCGTTGTATACCAAGTTATTTCTAAGAATTAGCTAGTCCTGGGAGAGGCAGTTTCTTCCCAGCCAGTAAGGCCCTCGAAGATGTCAAAACATTATAAAATAAAAAAAATTAAAACTATGATTAATATAAGAGCTGAAATGAAATTATAAAAATACTGAATCCAAAAGAAAGTGGAAAAAGAACAATGAACAGATAGCACATTTATAAAACAAATAGAAAGACTTTTACTTTAAATCCAAACATATCAATAAAAATATTTACTGTAAATGGACTTCCTAATTAAAATCTAGAGACTTTCAGATTGAAAAACAGTAAAACTCAGCTATATATACTGACTTCACAAAACCCACTTTAAATATAAAGACACAAATAGATTAAAAGTAAAAAAAAAATTGAAAAAGATATGACATACTAACAAAAGAAAGCTAGAGTGGCTATATTAACATTAGGCAAAGGCAATTTCAGAGAAAAAACTATTACCATCAATAATGAAGACCATTTTATAATGATAAAGAGGTGCATTCATCGGAGGACATAACAATCCCACATGTTTATACGCGTAATAACAGAGCTTTAAAATGTATGAAGCCAACTAATAAAATTGCAATGAGAAATAAACAGATCCACAATTATAGCAAAATAATAAATAGACAGAAAATGAGTGAGGATATAGAAGACTTGAACAACTCTATTAACCAACTAGAACTAAATTAATTTTTATAGAACAGTTTATCCAACGACAACACAAGACATATTTCTTTTCAAGTGCATGTACAACATTTACCATAATAGAGCGATAGAACATATTCTGGGCCATAAAACAAATATCAAAAAATTTTAAATGATTCAGACAAAACAAGTATGCTCTTTTATTACAATAAAACTAAATTAGAAATCAAAACCAGAAAGCTATCTAAAAATTTCCCCCTAATATTTGAAAACTAAATAATACATTACTCAACAGCTTGAGTCATAGAGAAAATCAAAAGGAAAATTGTGAGATATTTTAAACATAATTAAAATGAACGCATTGCATACCTAAATGTATCTGATGAGGATAAAGCAATACTTAGAAGAAAATTTATAATTTATATCAAAAAAGAAAAGAGGCCTCAAATGTTGACCCTCAATGTGCACCCTAAGAAATAAGAAAAAAAGAAAAACAAGAGACCTAAAGAAAGCAGCAGAAAGGAAATGAAAATCAGACAAAGATATTACAATAAAAGGCAATGGCAGACCAATTTCCTTTATGAACACAGAGGCAAAGAACAATATATATATAAATATAATACATTATGACTAAATGGAGGCTTATATTCAAAACGCAATCGGTGCAATTCAGCATATTAGCAAATCAAAAAGACAAACCATTTAAACATCTCAACAGATGCAGGAAAAGAATTTGACAAAATCAAGCAGCCATCCCTTATAAAAACTCTCAGCAAACTAAAGTGAACATTCTTGACTCAAAAAAGAACATCTACAAAACACCTACAGCTAGTGTCTTAATCATAATAGACTAAATGCTTTCTCCCTCAAATTAGGAGCAAGGAAAGGATATCTGTCGTCAACATTGTATATGCAACATTGTAGTGTGGAACTTCTAGCCAGTGCATTAAGGCAAGTGGGGAAAAATATTTCCAGATTGGAAAGGAAAAAGTAAAATTATCTTTTATCATAAGACAACATATTGTCAATGTAGAAAATCCTACAGAATCTACAAAAAAGCTTCTTAAACTAATAAGTACATTTAGCAAAGATGCAGGATATGAGATCAACATACAAAAATCAATTATATTTCTAAAACTAAAAACAATATGACATTGACATTTTTAAAATACCATTTACAAGCATAAAAAATATGAAACACAGCTAGGTGCAGTGTTGCATACCTGTAGTCCCAGCTACTCAGGAGGCTGAGGTGAGAGAATCATTTGAGTCCAGGAATTGAAGTCCAGCCTGGGCAGCATAGCAAGATCCCATCTCTAATACACACACAGTGTGTGTATAAATATCTGAAAGAGTAGATTAAAGAAAAGTGTGATGATGAGGGATATGACAACCAGAATAAGAGATTTCGCCTGCCATGCTTTGAATGAGCAGATGAAGGAGAGAGGCAGGAGGGTGAGGGGGAGGGAGTGATGACTTAGAAATGCCTTTAGAGTCCAGAGTGCTAACCATTACACATTTTGGCCGGGCGCGGTGGCTCAAGCCTGTAATCCCAGCACTTTGGGAGGCCGAGACGGGCGGATCACGAGGTCAGGAGATCGAGACCATCCTGGCTAACACGGCAAAACCCCGTCTCTACTAAAAATACAAAAAAAAAAAAACTAGCCGGGCGACATGGCGGGCGCCTGTAGTCCCAGCTACTCGGGAGGCTGAGGCAGGAGAATGGCGTGAACCCAGGAGTCGGAGCTTGCAGTGAGCTGAGATCTGGCCACTGCACTCCAGCCTGGGCAGCAGAGCAAGACTCTGTCTCAAAAAAAAAAAAAATAAATAAATAAATAAAATAAAATAAAATAAAATGCATCTATTCTTAAAAAAAAAAAAAGAAATGCCTTTAGCTAAGTTTTCTGTAAGAACACTGGCACAACTGTTTGGTTTTGAGTAAGCCATCTTCATCAATAACAAACTAGCAGTAATCCTTTATTGAAAACTATGTATCATGAAATTATCTTAATGCTTCCTTTATATAGTCTCATTTAATTCTTACAATACCCCTACGAGGTAGATGTTGTAATCCTAATTTCTTGGGTGCAAAAAATGAGGTTCAAAGAGGAAAGAGATTTGCCCATGTAGGACTAGGTGAGACAAACTCAAAAGCACTCTTAGTCCGTTTTATGTTGCTATAACAGAATACCTTAGACTGGGTAATTTATAACTAAAGAGGTGTCTTGGCAGGCTGGGAAGTTCAGGGAATGACATTGACTTCTGGCAAAAGCTTTCATGCTGTGTCATAACATGGTGGAGAAGGTCAAAGGGGAAACAGACATGTATGAAGAGGCAAAACCCAAGGGATGTCCTGACTTTACAACAACCCACTCTCACTGAAACTAATTCATTCCCATGAGATCCCATCTAGTCTCACCAGAGAGAGAACTCACCTACTCCCTTGAGAACAGCACCAAGCTATTCATGAGGGATTTGCCACCACGACCCAAATACTTCCCACTAGATCCTATCTCCCAACACTGCCACACGGGGAATCAAATTTCAACATGAGTTTATATGGAAACAAACAAACCATATCCAAACCATGCCATGCTCACTCTTAAACACATCACTTCTAAGACAGAGTCATACTCATACTCTATTGATAGTCAATGAGAAGTAGAATAATCTGCATACAATGGATTAAAAACATGTTGAAAACAATCTTCTCTCTTCTAAAAACACATAATAATGACCAGATGCTCTGAAATGTATCATTAGATACTAGTACCAAAATAAAGAACCTGCCACTGTCAGCTTGGAAATGCATAAGAAAGCCAAACACTAAAGGTTTCAACTCCATTTAAATAAGCAAGTAAGTCTTATGGCAATATCATCATGTGACTTGGTCTTAGAACATAAAAACTGTAAGAATAAATGAATTACAAATTATTTTTACAAGCACAAATTGTTCGCAACCATCTTCTTTTATAAATGGTCAACTTCACCTCTCAAAATCCTGGGCCAAAAACTCTGTGTGACTAGAGATTAAATTCCTTCATCAGTAGGCCAAGAATCAAAATATATTGTGTTTTTATTTAGATAGTCGGAGAGTATTGAATTTGTGCTTTTCTTATCATTAACATTCATCTCTCTGGATCATCCACTTTTCTTTGAACTTGAAAAACAGAAATTTGATAGCATAAAATATTTAAATCAATTAAAACAAGGACCCAGACAGAACCAAGTAATTCTGGGAGTTAACAATAATAACTCTTTGATCTTGATAAAGTTCAGTTTAACTGTTTATTTGAAAAATGACCAGCATCAACACTAACTTTCCAGGGTGCATAAATGTGTTTTCCCACATTTACAAATGCTATGTTCTGCTTTTCTAAGATGAAAAATGAACCAAAGTCATACAAGTACTTGTTAGCAAAAGAAAAAAATCTTCGTTTTAGAGATTAAAAATTTGAACCAACTTTGCAAAATTTTCTATTTTGTTCAGGACAATTTGCACATAATAGGTATTCAACAAAATTTCTTGACTTAGGGTATGGTCATGGCCATCAATCATTGCTGTTGTGAATTAACCAAATAATACAAAAACTTCAGTAGAGTGGGGATAATGCTGCCAGGTATCACTGACAAAGCCAGAATGGAGTTCATGAAGTTTTATTTGATCTGATTTTTATTTGGCTAAATTTTATCTGGTCAGAAAAGTACAAAAAACAAACAAAAGTAATAACAATCACTCATATTCCAACCCAGAATTATTGCTATTAATGTTTGAAATATTTACTTCTAATTTTTCTATTTATACATACGATTATAGAAAGTGTACAGGCTATATGGTAGTCAAATTTTCTTTTTTTTTTGAGGCGGAGTCTCGCTCTGTCGCCCAGGCTGGAGTGCAGTGGCCGGATCTCAGCTCACTGCAAGCTCTGCCTCCCGGGTTTACGCCATTCTCCTGCCTCAGCCTCCCGAGTAGCTGGGACTACAGGCACCCGCCACCTCGCCCGGCTAGTTTTTGTATTTTTAGTAGAGACGGGGTTTCACCATGTTAGCCAGGATGGTCTCGATCTCCTGACCTCGTGATCCACCCATCTCGGCCTCCCAACAAATTTTCTTTTAAAGGAATAAATAGATCTTTTCTAATAAAGCTAAGTATCTTTTGCCCTCTACACTTGTTATGGACTAAATGTGTTTCTCTAAAATTCATATGTTGAAGCTACATTTGAAAGAGATATATGATTATATAAGTTCAGTAAGAAGGGCTTTGTAAGAAGTGGTGGCTCTTTGAAGATGTTCTCATAATTAAACAAATCACAGCATCTTTAGTCTTGAGGCCACTGTTTTTCTTCTGCTTGAAAACCTTTCCTTTTACAAGCTTTTTATGGTAGGTAGAATCGAGAAAAAAGAAATTATTCTGAACTTGGTGAGGAGAGAGACTTAAAGCATACATTGATAATAATAACCATGTACATTTGCATAGTTTTTTATTTAATATATATTTACATATATTATTTATTTTGAACTCTGACAATATCAAAGACACTTACATTACGAAATAGACCACTGGTTTGTAGCCATCAAAGTCACGGATCCAGCGTGGGAAACAAATTTCCTTTTGGACTAGATAATAAAGTCTCCTTTTGATTTATTTTCCATGCTATGTTGGCCTCTTGAGTGTTTGTGTGCATTGTTCTTTTTTGGATCAGTGGAATACATACTCTCAGAACCCATACAAAAGGGCAATTGATATAGTTTGGATGTATGTCCCGCCCAAATCTCATGTTGAATTGCAATCCCCAATGTTGGAGGTGGGGCCTGGTGGGAAGTGATTGGATCATGGCGACTGATCCCTCATGACTTGGTGCTGTTCCCGTGATAGTGAGTGAGTTGTCAGGAGATCTTGTTTAAAAGTGCGGTACCTCCCCTCTCTCTCTCTCTCTCTCTCTCTCTCTCCCCCCACCACTGCCCATGTGATGCACCTGCTTCCCCTTTGCCTCCTACCATGATTGTAAGGTTTCTCAGACCTCACCAGAAGCCAGGCAGATGTTGGTGCCATTATTGTACAGAATCAGGAGCCAATTAAACCTCTTCTCTTTATAAATTATACAGTCTCAGGCATGTCTTTTTAGCAATGCAAGAATGACTTAACACAGCAGTTATAATTTTTAAAAAGGAGATTATATCCAGTAAATCATAAATCTCTGAAGTTCCAAGCCATTCTTCCAATAGACTATAATGACCCATCTTAATATCCCCCATCCATAGCAAGACATTACTCCTGATTCACAGGAGGCCTTTACTTTTAGCTGCATCACGTTATGACACTGGGTGTGAAAGAATTTGGATGAACAAAAGAAGAAAAGGAGAAAAAGAGGAATAAAGAGAAGCAGACGATCAAAAAATCTGTATTAAATAAAGAGAGAAAAACAAATCAAGTGAGTGGGAAAGAGTCAGGTTAGGGGTTGTATTAGACTGGGTCACTTTAACATCAGACATTTGTTTCCCACAGTTCTGTAAAATAGGAAGTCCAAGATCAAGGTACTGGCAGATTTGGTTATTGTTGAGGATCCTCTTCCTGTCTTTGCAAATGGCTGCTTTCTTGCTCATATGGCAAAGAGAGAAAGAGCTCTGGTCTCTTTCTCTTTTTATAAGGACACTGATCCCGTCATGGGGACTCAACCCTAATGATCTCATCTAAATCTAATTACTTCCCAAAGGCCTCACCTCCAAATATTATCATGTTGGGAGTAGAGCAGGTATGTGGTGGTCGTCTAAGCATATGATCATCACACATCACTCCAGGTGCTTATTTATTGGGTATACATGTTTATATTTCTGAGTATAGTTAATCCTCTTTCTAGTGTCCATCTCAAAGTGAACACACAGAAAAAGACCATGATTGAGAAGATGAGCATGAGGGAGCTTCAGAAGTCTGTCTATTTGGGAGCTGGGGAATAGAAGTAGTGGGCATTTTGAAAGTATAATCAGTGCTTTTAAAAATCTAACTGTAAGTAAAATTCCTTGTGGCCCATATGGCATTGAGGATAATTTATGAGGCTCTGTCTCAGACAAGGAGGGGAAGGTATGGCCTGATATAACAAAGAAATTATTGTTCAGTTTCAGTTCACCAAGTAGATTGTTCTGGGTCCATAAGAAGACAATATTTTTTAAATCCGGCTTTTGTTGAGGGCTTTCTTTTCTAAATTCCTCCTTATACATCTTTATGTCTCTGCTTTAATAAATATCCCCATTATACATGAGTTCTGGTCTACTCAGAAAGCAGTATGGCTGTAAGGTGGAAAAGGAGGAGGATATGAGGAAGAGAAACTCCTACCCAAGAGAAAAGAAAGGACTTTCTCACTGGAGAAGATGAATGGGAAAGGGTGGAGGAGATAGAGATTTGAAGGAGTTTCTTATGGTGAGAATGCTGCCTGGGTTCCTACCAATCTTAGGCTTCAGCCCAAAGGGAGAGGGCAGCACAATGGAAACTCTGATGGAACCCTCAGATAGATGAAAAGAAAATCTGAGGACATCCCGACTGGCATTCTACTTGTCTGTAGAGAGCAATATGGTGCTGCACAGTAGAACAGCAAGGGCAGTACAAGAGTTACAGATGATGAGCTTGAAATGGCTTTTCTTAGTCTCTCTGCACTCCATCTTGGGTGTGACGGCTGACTGACACACAAAAGAGGGCTGATAGAGAAGACTGTCTAACCTACCTGGGAGAATCACCACAACAGGGGGCAAAGATACAAGGAGGGCTCTAGGGCTCTACAGTTGTGTGCCTACATTCGGATTGCCTTGTAGACTTGGCAAGACCAAATCTATAGAACTACAGAAAGCCAAGCCTAATAAACTAAGGAAGATGGATAGGTCCCCAAGAGTAAGTCCTCAGCCATGGCACCTATCTTTGAGGAGACAAGGGATGACAACTTATGCTGTCCATGCATGCATCAGCTGCCAAAGCCAGCCCCCAACAGAACCAGATAGCACAAAGACCAGATGCAGACTTCTGGTCCTCCCAGCTCCTATTCCCAGAATACAATGGGAGCACCTCTCCCGCTCCCATGCATAGAGCCTCCAGCTTGAGGCTCAATGAGGAGAGGAAGAGAAGAGAAGCCATCCTGACAGAGACTAACCTTGAATTGAACTTGAATTAAGCCAATAGAGATTGTGTTACTTTCAAATTGGCAAGTTTATATTAGCTGGAAGTCTCCAGAGAAAAACGAGTTCAGTAATACAGAATAGAGGAAGTTGCAGCTTTTTGTACATCAGAAACTTAATACATAAATTTCAACCCAGTTGCCCTACTTTTAAAGGCCAGTGCTCTCCCTTACTCTGAGAAATAATCTTCTGACCATTTTCTTTGACAAAGCAATTTGAGCTTTATCTTACAGATTTTCCCACAGGCAGTCTAGGACCATCTCAGCCTAAGTAGCTTTAGTTTTTTGACTCTGTTGCTTTAACCTTTGGTTCTGGCATTCCTTTTTTTTTTTTTTTGAAAGAGAGTCTAGCTCTGTTGCCCAGGCTGGAGTCCAGTGGCACGATCTCAGCTTACTGCAACCTCTGCCTCCCAGGTTCAAGAGATTCTCATGCCTCAGCCTCCTGAGTAGCTGGGACTACGGTCGTGAACCACCACACCTGGCTAAATTTTTGTATTTTTAGTAGAGATGGGGTTTCACCATGTTGGCTGGGCTGGCCTTGAACTCCTGACCTCCAGTGATCTGCCTGCCTCGGCCTCCCAAAGTGCTGGAATTACAGGCACGAGCCACTGCGCCCGGCCAGTTCTGGCATTCTTACTGACCCTCAAGCCTGATCAAACCTGAGCACCCCTACTCAACTGGCACTTCAAGTTATAAGCCAACCTTTCTTTCCATCCCTAAGAGGGTCTACTTTCCCCCAGTTACCACTCACTGGTTCCATAGCTAATCAGTTTCTAAGTTCATTAAGGGCAAAAACTATGCCCTATACATCCATATCCTAAGTTCTTAATAACAATGTGTGTATGTACATGTCCATACGTTTTTGCCCACATAGAAAAGGTATTTTTTGTAAATTAGAAACACACACACAACACACAACATACACACATACAACACACACACATACACAACACATACACACAACAGACATATATACAAAATACACACATACATACCTCTCTATTCACACTGAGCATTAAAAATTGGACTTGTTTCAAAGTGTATGTAGACAGTTAACATAGGCATCATATCTAAACTGAGATCTTTTAAGGACGCAACAAAAAGCTAGTTTAATCATCATTATTAATCATTATTACTGATAAATGTGGGCTGTGCTGGTATGTAAGCATAACAACATACAAGTATGGCTTTTTGACTGAAATCATTGTCTATCCAGTTACATGACAGTAATAATAAATTATCGTAATTAGTGACAAAGTTTTCTTTTGTTGTGTTTCTATAGAGAAAAACCCTGGGGCTAATTTTACCAGTATGCACATATGATATCACTTCCTGAAAATGCATGAACATGAAGGATTTTGTTGTGGTTGTTGTTGTTTTAGTACAACAGGGCAAGAAATGCTATAGAAGAAATGGCCTCCAGAAACGTGGTTGATTTATATCTCAGGAATGTCTGCAAAGGTTAAGGGCTGAGATGGGGGGACAGATTTTCTCAAATAGCTGCTAAACCAAGCAGGCTCCAGCTAACAGCCATTTGGCAGATCAATCCCAAACTACTACGTGCATGCATCTTAGGTTTCCTTCTATTTCACCAGCTTTTCATTCAAATGGGGTCACATCAATAGCGATAATCTGTATTTTACCCCCACCAGTCCTCTGCTGCTCATTCTAAATTTATTTTCCACTCAAAGTTCCCCCAGATATTTCTGAGACAATCCAGGATAGCTCGTATGAACTTACTAACAAGTCTGGTCAGGTGTCTCTTGACATCCCCCAAACGGTTGTCATTTGCAGCACAAAGTATTTCTCTGGCCACACCCACTGGCTCTCAGGAAGCCGGCGAGTTCTTCCAGGGAAAAGCAAGCTGGTGAACAGCTCCACACACTCTGACCACCTTCTCCGTGTCCCACAGTGGAAAAGGTCCCATTCTGGAAGATGCACTCAGAGCCAGAAAACTTCCTTTATCTTTTGTGTGTGTGTTTCTCCTTTAGGGACACACAAAGTAGTGTCACACACAGTTTTTAATCAGAGGCACTTTTTAAATTTTTTACATAATGTGAGCTTTTTGGTAGGATCCAGATGAGAGTCCGGAGGACTGGGCCCGGGGCAGAAATGAGTAACAGACAGCACTGTACCAGCATAGCCTGTAGCCTGAACTGAGCCTTTGCCATCAGGGCAAACAAACTTCCAAAAGGCTTATCATGTTAGCTCATCTGGAAGGCCTGACAAGTAAAATTTCCAGCTGTGATCCAAGCAGATCCCTTACTCCACACTACGTATGGGGACATACAAGTTTTATCTACATATAAAAATAGTCTAAATTGGACATTGAAAAATAAGCATCCAAAAGCGTTTTTGATCAAAACTACAAGAAGATACTACCTCATATCCATTAGGATGGCTACTATCAAAAAAAATTCTTTTAACTTTTAAAAACAAAATAAAAAGTGTTATTAAGAATATGGAGAAATTGAAACTCTTGTGTACTGTTGGTGGGAAGGCAAAATGCTGCCGCCACCATGGAAAACAGTACAGTAGTCCCTCAAAAACTTAAACAGAGAATTAACATATGATCTAACAATTCTACTTCAGGATGCAGTAAGTTCTCATGTAATGTTGTCCATAGATTATTGGAAACTGTGACTTTCAGCAAAACAATGTACTATTTACCACAGGAACTTAACTCTCGCTTATATCAATTAGTCTATGATAAAAGTGATTTCATTGTACAGTACATTGTTTTGCTTAACGTCTCAGTTTCCAAGAACCTATCAACAACATTGCATGAGGACTCACTGTATATATCCAAAATAATTAAAAGCAGGGTCTTGAACAGATGTTTGTATACTCACATTCATAGCAGCATTACTTATAATAGTCAAAATGTAGAAGCAACAAAAGTGTTAATCAGTAGATGAAGGGATAAATGAAATTTGGTATACACATACAATGGCATGTTATACATCCTTAAAAAGGAAGAAATTATGACACATGTTATAACATGGATGAATCTTGAGGAAATTATACTCAGTGAAAGAAGCCAGCAACAAAATAACAAATACTATATGAATTCACTTATATGAGTTACCTGGTGCAACACACATGCACACACACAGGCATATATATATATATATATATTTCACTCTTGAAGGCATCAGAGAGTAACTAGGGCAAGGAAAATTTGCAGGTTCAAGATCTGAATAAAAAAAAAAAAAGCCAAGGCAGTTAAGACGTGCATATTTGGGGCCGCTTTTCCCCTCAAGCTGATTATTAATTCTGAAAGTGAAAGTGGTGACTGAAAGGCTGAGCAGTGGACAGAGCTTTGGCAGTCTCACAGGTATGAAGGGAAAAATAAAATAGACTTCACAGCCCAACAAGGAGGAGAGGCCCTGATATCCCAGGCCTCTAGTTGGAGCTCCAAAAGACTATATCAAAAGAGAAAGGTAAATCAGAACTGGATCAGTCCTCAGGATAAAGAAATCCATGTTCAGATTATTTCAATTTTATAATATAATCTTCCCCAGCCCATCCTCCCACTAGAAGAATAAATAAATTATCTTTGAAGGAAGAAAACATTCAGAGCTTCAAATTACCTTCACAGTTCATCATTCAAAATGCCTGGCATTCAATCAAAAATGTCCAGGGCTCTAGAGTTCAGTTTAATAGTAACATATCAATGCTGGTGTCTTTGTTTTGACAAATTTATCACAGTGATATGAGATAGTAGGAGAAACTGAAACTGGCTGAAAGGAGTCTAGATTACTTTGGCAACTTTTTCGTAAATCTAAATGTATTCCAAAATAAGAAGTTTATCTAAAAAGAAAACCAGCCAAACAAGAATATAAGAACTTATTTGAAACCAATTTACTAAAAACGAAGAGAAAATAAATAACCAGAAATTGGAGTTATCAGATACAGGCTTAAAAAGCATATTGATGAATATGTTCAAGGAATTAAAGGAAGTGGAATTTTTTTTAACTGGAAGATATTTTAAACATGGAAATTCTAGAATTGAAAAATACAACAACTAATATCAAAAGCTCATCAAATGGGTTTAACATCAAATTAGACAGTGAATGATAAGTTAGATGGGAAAAATATTGAAAATGAAGCACAAAGAGAAAAGAGAGTAGAAAATACAAGAAAGAATGCAAGGCATGTGAGACATGGTAGAAAAGTTTAATGCATAAGTAATTGGAATCCCAGGAGTAAAGGATGAAGAAGGTTGGGTCCAGGTAATATTTAAAATAGTAGTGGTTGAAAATTTCTCAAAACTGAATAGATACTGGGTCATGTTCAAGAAGCACTATAAATACCAAGTCAAGAAAATAAAATTTTTAAAGAAAATCATAAAGTTTATGAAAAGTTTCTCTACTTTTTAGTCAAAGAGAAAATGCAAATTAAAACCATAATGAGATACCATTTGCCAAGATGCCTAATATTTTTTAAGTTGACAATGCAATTGTGGAGCAGTGGCTACTCTCATATACAGCTACTGGGACTACAAATTGAGAAAAATCACCTTGGAAGCCTACTTCATGATGTCTACCAATGCTGGACATAACAGCTCCTCCTTTAGGTATCTGCCCAATATAAATGCATCAAAAGATACGTTCAAGAATGCTCACACCAGCGTTATTCACCATAGAATGAATAAATAAATTGTGGTACATGGTAATTGATGAATTCCATGAGCACACTATTGAGGGAAAGTCTAGACACAAAAGAATACATACAGTTGTTCCTCTGTTTGTGTGGGGGATGGGTCCCAGGACCCCATTTGGATACCAAAACACAAGGATGCTCAATTCCTTTAAATAACATGGTGTAGTATTTGCATGTATCCTACACACATTCTCTGTATTCTTTAAATCATCTCTATATTACAAGTACTTAACACATGTAAATCCTATGTAAACAGTTGTTATAGTCTACTTTTTATTTGTATTATTTTATTGTATTATCATTTTTATTGTCTTTTTTACTAATATTTTTGATCTGCAATTGGTTAAATCTGAAGATGTGGAACCAACAATTATGGATGGCCGATCGTACTGTATTTGGTTTGGAATTTAAAACACCAGTCACCTTTGAAGATGTCAGAGGCAATAGTGATTGTCAGGGCTGTTGGTAATGCTCTGTTTCTTGATCTGAGTCCTGATTACATGGGTGTGTTCCCTCTGAGAAAATTCATCAATCTATGCACTCAGAACTGGTGCATTTCAGTGTGTGTGCTGAGCCTCAGTGACAAAATTGTTGTTGAAAGCTTTTCTAATTGAAAATGGTATTAGCATTCAGGTACATCCACACAAACACAAAGGTCAAGTGGAGCACTAAAGCAGAGTTTTCTTGGCACAAATGAAATCAGCTCCTCAATAGACAAAGCCACTCCCAAAGAAGGCAAATATATTTGAATCTGGAAGCTTTGGGAACCAACAATGGCCAAGCACCTCTGCCCTGGGTACAATGCTGGAGGCTTTTACATATTTTGATAGACAATCACAGATTGTCAAAGTGAGAAGAGCTAACTGATCACTGGTACCATCGTCTAATAATACACAAATACATTATAGTTTTTCAAATTTAATTTCAGTTTTTTAATCTAAGGAATACATGTATGTGGCTTAGAAGGCCAAATATAACCTCCCTCACCTTCCAAAAAATAAAGAAATCCAGCATTCCTGTCTCTTGCTTTCTATTCTCAATTTTGGCTTCCCAGAGGCAATCATACCCAACTACTTTTAGTGTTTCTTGTGGTATTTATGTCCATATTTTAAACAGCCAGCTGCAATCCTGCTATTCCTTGATTCTGGTCAGTTGTAAGGATTCATTGTTTTCATGCTATGGAAGGCAAGGAGTTAGCTCTCCCCACCTTCCTACAATATGACCCATTCTCTTCCCAACATAATTCTGTTACTTTTATTTTTAAATAAATAGACTCATCGCTTGTGTTTTTCTGGCTGTGTAAATATTCTTGACATTGAGTCACATCACATACAGTACTAACAGTACGTTCTCTTCTTGTAGGAGATTTTGTTCTTTTAGGGTTAACTTTTTAAAGAATTATTTTAGATATCTTAAGAAGCCATCCCCAAACTCTTACAAAGATATACTAACACACTGTCAGTTTTATCTCAATGTCTGGCTACTTTTCATATTAATTTTCAACCAAGATTCCCATCCCTCCCCCGACTCTTACATTTTAGACATTCTTGGTCCTTTAATTCCTGAGGTTTTCCTGAGGTTCTGCAACTGTAGAAGGAAGAATCTTGCCAGATCCTTGGCATGGAACCTGCACAGTACAGCAGGCTGTGACTGCAGATGAGCCCAGACATCAGCCCGGATGATGGTTGAGGTGAAGTTAGGTGGTCTCTGATGCTCCGTCCCCTCCCATTTCTATGATTTTTCATGGGTTAAACCTCTTTCTTTTCACTCATCCTTTCAAGCTGCCTTTCCCAATCCCTGCAGTTCTGGGGGATTCTGCCTTAAAGATGTGTGTGTGGGCAGGTGCCGATACAGTGACCCAATAAATTTTTTCTCTTCACTGAGTCACTCGGAGTAAGTTTTCTTTTTAAAATTCATCTTCCTGCAATAATCCTTTCCTGAAACAATCCTTGTTCACTGGTACAGCTGATGCCCACCTGCCGTGAGAACAGGCTGGGATAGAGGAAACTCCAAGGCTGGAGGAAGGCATTTGAAGTCACCTGACATTATACCAGGCTGACTTCCCTTTCCTCTGGACTTTCTCCATCTCAGCTTGGTGTTCATCTTAATCATTATTTCTCTAATTGTTTCTCACTTTCCACAAATTCACATACAGAGGTGGATTGTGGGTTCCCTCTCATATTCCATGCATGACTAAGCTGAAGAACTAGAGCCCCTGGCAAACATCCAGACTGGCTTTCTACTTCTCTGTAGAGACCAATATGGCGCAGCACAGTAGAACAGCAAGGGCCGTACAAGAGTTACGGATGATGAGCTTGAAGTGGCTTTTCTTAGTCTCTCTGCACTCCATCGTAGGTGTGAGGGCTGGCTTGGGTGTGAGAATTGGGAAAAAAACTGTTACTTGCCAGTGTCATCATGGAACAGCAATCACCACTTCACCAGTCTGTGGAGGATCCCCATCATGGGGCATGATAGCATAGACCCTGGGTAAGGAGCTCCACTGTGGCCCTCTCATCCTCTGATTTGGAGTTTTCAAGTGATTTTTTTTTTCACCTGATTTATCTCTTCCCTACCCCTTTAAATTTCCCAGTAGACTTGAAAATGCATAAAACCTCCATTTTTCCCTTTGTAACCTCCAGATGCTTATGTTTCACTCTCAGGCAGTGTTTTTATCCTGAGGCAAACTGCTTACATTGTGAAACTCTAGTTTATATTTTAATCCACTTTTAAGGCAATACATCTGATTACACACCAAATCTAACACTTTTTTGAACAAAACCTATATCTCCACCCATCTGCCCTGCTTCTTCCATTATAACCTTGGCAATGCTTGATCCCTTAGAGACTGCAAGGAGACACAGGTTGGGGAAGCCTGACAGTTTTCATCATTTCCTAGATACTGTTTAAATGTGATGCTTGTGTGAATTTATTAGTAGCTCAGTTATATTTAAACTATTGTCATATATTTTTGTATCTTTTTGTTCATACGTTAGATCATCTTGTAAAATGTAATAGAAGTAGAGAATCATACAGTAAATAACATGTGATGGTTAATTTTAATGTGTCAACTTGACCGGGCTAAGAGATGCCCAGAAAACTGGTAGAATATTATTTGTAGTTTCGTCTGTGTGGGTGTTTCCAGAGAGATTAGAATTTAAATAGGTAGATCGAGCAAAGAAGATCCACCCTTACCAATGTGAGCAGGTGTCATTCAAATCACTGAGAGTCCGAGTGGAAGAAAAGGAGAGGCATAGAAAGGGTATATTTGCTCTCTGTGTTTAAGCTGGGACATCCATCTTCCCTCTCAAGACTGGTGTTCTTAGTTCTTGGGCCTTTGGACTCAGATTAAATTACACCACCAGCTTTCCTGGGACTCCAGCTTATAGACCATTGATCATGTGACTCCTCAGTCTTCATATGTATGCATTGGCTCACATGATATGTAATTCTGTTGCTTCTGTTTCTCTGGAGAACCTTGATGAATACCCCCATGTACTCATTCAATAATTAACTCATAGCATCTATACCCTCATTTCATCTATACCCTCTCTCACTTGTACATCCCAGGATTAGTTTGAAGCAAATCTAGACATCATAATTTTCACTCTAAATTGTTGCTGTAATATATAAATATTTGCCTCTTTATTTAAATTTTATAATACTATAATCTTATCTGTAAAAATGAGTCATTTCTTACTATTATCAAATGTCTTCAGTGTTCAATTTTCCCTAATCATCTCATAAATGCTTTCTGCTTTACAGTTTGTTGTTTGAATCAGGATCATAATAAGGACGACACATTGCAATGAGTTGGCAATGCCTCTTAAGATCTCTTTTAACCTATAATGTATTCCTCCATCTCTTTTCTCCACCTTTGCAATTTATCTCGTAACAAAACCAGATCATTTATCCTGTCGAGTTTCCCAGTCTGGATTTTGTTGATTGCACCCACTTTGTTATTTAACATATTTATCTGTCCCTGTGTTTCCTGTAAACTGGTGGGTAAATCCAGAAGCTTTTGCAATTTAGGTTTGCCTCCTGATATGGACTATGTAATAAGATCTCTTTATGCAATGTTCCCGTTAGCACTTTCACTTCCAGGAATCACAGCGTGATGTGTATGCATATTTTGGAAGGAATATGTTTTTTTTCTCTCCTACTTAACTGACATTCATATATTCTCTGGGACTTGCTTTCCCTGTACTTTTTGAACTAAAATTGTGGGTAATCTTTCTTCCCAAAGGACATTAAGGAGATTAATTTATGAGTTCATTTTGGTGAAATCAGAATTCTTCAATCCCAGCACCCCCTCCCCAGCCACATTCAAGAAGACACTATTCCAGCAATAG
Organism: Piliocolobus tephrosceles; assembly: GCF_002776525.5. Taxonomy (NCBI): domain Eukaryota; kingdom Metazoa; phylum Chordata; class Mammalia; order Primates; family Cercopithecidae; genus Piliocolobus; species Piliocolobus tephrosceles. The sequence goes on from NC_045447.1 coordinate 100,846,233, forward strand.
GTTCCATCTGACTTCCAGTGACCACAATAAGTGCATGGAGATTGTGGCTCTTCAGAACACATTCTCGGGAAAAAGTAATGAGCTATGCTTTTGCTGAAAGCTAATATGATCCATTTATCCTTCCATTTCCCACAAACATTTATCTAATTTAGTCCATGTGGATGTAGTTTGGCTAAAATAATTAGGGAGTTTCAGTGTGGCTGGCTCACCATTCTTTGTGGACAGAGCTCTATGTATCCCGCATGGCACCTGGCAAAGGGGAGTACACCCAGCCCCTGGCCTCAGGGAACTTACAGTCTTGTGTATAAGCAAATGCCCAACTGACTACAGTGCAAAATGTGCCAGAATAAAGATTATATAGGAAGATGGACAAAACCCAGTGAGGCTTTGAACAAGATGATATAGATCACATAGGAAGATGAACAAAGCTAAGAACAAGAGTTCTCAGCAAGGAAAGATAACAGCCAGGGGACAAAATCTTCACAGAGATGTGATTTGGAAACAGCCTTCCAGGACAGAAAGAATTTTGACAAAATTTCAGGACTGCATTCAGGACAGAGGATCTAGCACAGACCAAGGCAGAGGCAGGAAACATTTTGCTGGGTTAGGATGTCCTGGAAGTATCTAGCACTGGTTCTCCATTTTGGCTGTCATTAGAATGACTTAGGAGCTTTGAAAAATACAGAGGCCCAGGCCCATCCCAGACCAATCAATTCAGAGTCTCTGAGGAAGAGGTCTAGGTATTTGTGACATTTAAAAAATTCCCAGAAGTCATTTTACCAGATAGCCAGGGTTAAGAACCACAGGCAAACAGTGAAGCTTAGCAGAGAGTTAGGACTAGGGAGGTGAACAGTTAGGGTGCCCTGAGCTGGGCCCCTCTCACCTGCTTCTGGCCATGGAGAAAGTCACCACAGAGTGCCACAGAGAACAGAGATGCCAGAAACTCTTAGATCTTACCTGGGTCTATCCTCTTTTGATTATATGTGGTTATTATGCAACTAATACCAGAATGAGGTCTTGTGGTGAATGACCTAAACATTACGAATAAACACAGAATAAACACCAGAAAGGCCTTCACCTCCATTCTCTAAGACTCCCACTGGAAAGGTGACTGTTGGAAATCATCCAGCCCTTCTCTTTCCTAACCTCTCTTTAGATATTTACATTCTTGTACGTGGGAAAAATTTTTATTCACATACTAGGGTGAGAGAAATGCTGCACATTTATTTTCTCTCCCTAAACAAATGTAATCCATTCTAAAGTCTACGTCACTGGACTGGTGGGGAACTCCATTCCAATAGACACTGGGGTTCCCTCTTACACTTTGGCACCAGCAGCACTGACTTTAGAGTTTATGCCTTCCAGAAAATTCTAGAAGGGCTCTATATTTTTATATCATTCTGGTCTGCCTGTCAGCCTCATGGCTTAAGTCCGTCTCTCCCTTGAAAACAGGCAACTCCCTGAAGATTCTGGGGCATATGTAGGCATAAAGGTGTACTACAATTGCGCAATGCCATTTCTCTTGGGATGCAGTCCCAGTCCCACCCTGAGAATCATGGTTCAGCTCCTATCTGGGTGCTACATAAAAGTGGAATCCAGACAGGGTGCGGTGGCTCACACCTGTAATCCCAGCACTTTGGGAGGCCGAGGCCGGCAGATCACGAGGTCAGGAGATGGAGACCATCCTGGCTAACACGGTGAAACCCCATCTCTACTAAAAATACAAAAAATTAGCCAGCCGTGGTGGTGGGTGCCTGTAGTCCCAGCTACTCAGGGGGCTGAGGCAGGAGAATGGCATGAACCCAGAAGGCAGAGCTTGCAGTGAGCTGAGATTGTGCCACCGCGCTCAAGCCTGGGTGACAGAGCAAGACTCCGTCTCAAAAAATTTTTAAAAAGTGGAATCCAGATTTTCACTACCACCCCTAAGGAAAGGAGCATATCTATTTTTTTAAGACCAGCTAAATGTCACCTCTTTCTTCAAGTTTCAGCTTTTTTTTTCTTAGTAAACTTAAAATATGTTCCTGTGGCCAGGTACAGTGGCTCACACCTGTAATCCCAGCACTTTGGGAGGCCAACGTGGGAGGATCACCTGAGATCGGGAGTTTGAGACCAGCCTGACCCACATGGAGAAACCCCATCTCTACTAAAAATACAAAATGAGCCAGGCTTGTTGGCGCATGCCTGTAATCCCAGCTACTGGGAAGGCTGAGGAAAGAGACTCAGTTGAACTCAGAGGCAGAGGTTGCGATGAGCCGAAATCATGCCATTGTGCTCTGGCCTGGGCAACAAGAGTGAAACTCTGTCTAAAACAAAAAAAAAGAGTTATGTTCCTGTTTCCCTACTCCCTTTTGGGTCATTCCCCGATAGTCCCCCATGAGTCTAGGCTTTTACAACAGTAGCCTGGAGGGTGTCATCTTTTGGGCTAGCCTCCCAAAAGATGAGCCTCCCTTGGTTCCCATGTAGCATGGGTGCTGAGTTGGGAGACAGAGATTTTGCCATCAGATCAGCTATGGCCTGGCAAAGTGGCTATGAGCAGAAGCTGGAAGCAGGCCAGGAGGCCAGGTGGAGGCTATGGCAAAGACACACAAGGAGGGTCAATGAGAGCCTAAGTGAGCTACAGCTAGTCCTGACTCCACCTGGCTGTGAACAGGTCAACAAACAGCAAACAAATCATAATCCACAGACTCTGGCATCAGACTGGCAAACAGATGGCCAGGACAGAGAAGCCCCAGGGTAAGAAGACATTACAGGGACATCCCATACAGCGTTGGGGCTTTCTCCCCTTGAACCCCACACTATTAAGACCCAATAAGCTTCTTTATACATCCATAGTCATTTTGTAGAGAAGCAAGGAAAGTAGGTAGAACTCTGGGACACTAGCATTAGCCTTTTTACCTAAAGCCATTGAGCAAAATTGCAATGGACTGTTTAAATTATTGCATCAGCCTAGACTGTAGTTACTGGATTGGGGTAAGTTTTATGATGTAGTTTTTTTCCTGCTGCTCAATAAGTGAGACTTGGAAGAAGACCACATTACTTTCTATAATAAAGAGACACTTCGGCAGGCACGGTGGCTCATGCCTATAATCCCAACACTTTGGGAGGCCAAGGCGGGCAGATCACCTAAGGTCAGGAGTTCAAGACCAGCCTGGCCAACATGGTGAAACCTTGTCTCTACTAAAAATACAAAAATGAGTGGGGCATGGTGGCGGGTGCCTGTAATCCCAGCTACTCCGGAGGCTGAGGCAGGAGAATTGCTTGAACCCGGGAGGCAGAGTTTGCAGTGAGCCAAGATCGTGCCATTGCACGCCCGCCTGGGCAACAAGAATAAAACTCCATCTCAAAAAAAAAAAAAAAAAAAGGAAAGGAAACATTTCCTCTGTACATTTGAATTACAATGTGAGTTCTTTTGTGATTGGGCTTCCTTTGCATTTCCCTAAAGAATAAGGTCTTTTAATATATTTTTAATTATTTATATTTCCTTTCCTACCAATTTTCTGTTCATAATGTGTCTATTGGTGTGTACCTTTTCTTTATTTGTAGGACCTCTTTATAAATATTGAATGTAGCACCAATTTTACATATGGATAAGACCTGGCAGAGGAAGTTAAGTAACTTTTCCAAGGTGAGAGTACTGAATAGAGTCGTAGCTACAGAGACCAGTCCACTTGTGCTCCTGAATCACAACCTAGGCTATCTCTCACTGTTCAACTCATCTATTTTGAGTATAAAATTAGGAAAGATGCTTATATAAATATTAGAGATTGTGATCATTTATTTTTATAATACTATATTTTTCAGCAAATATTTACTGAGTTTTTAATATGTTCAGAGGACTGGGATAGAGAATAAAGATAAAACGGTGAGAAAAACAGATATGATCCCCCATGAAGCTTATAGACTAGAAGGAAAAAAGCATTACTCAGACCACTACACCCTTCCACATAAAGACATATGGTGATGGTGGTGCTGCCCTTGTCTCAGGGTCGAGGAAGGCTTCTCTGAGAAGTAGCATTTGAGTTGAGATTCGAAGTATGAACAGGCATTACTTAGGTGAGAAAGGATGAGGAAGAGCATATTCTTAGCCAAAGAAACTGCTTATGCAAAGGCCCTGCGCAGAAGGGAGAATTACTCACTCAAGGAACAGAATAAGGCCCAGCACGGTAGAAAGTTAGAGTTCGGAGGCAGGTGGTTATGGGATGGAGTGTGAGCCAAGACAATGCTGAAGACAGGAAGGTAGGGGCTAGATCTTACAGGGCTTTGTGTATTCCAAAAGCACTTGCCATTATTTGTAGTGCAGCTGGATATCTGGGCAAGTCTTCCCAGACACAGAAGGTCTCTCGTCTCCCCACTTTTCAATGCCTTACCCCATCCTACTGTCTCTTAGATTTCATGGGGAGAAGCACTGTCAAGAAAGGCTTTTGTAAATGGAATCCCTCACTCCTCCTTTCTAGAACCTGGAAATCCTAATGCATCCCACTCATCTACTGATCCCTTCAGCCACGAGGACTGAAAATACATTTTGTTCCTTTTAAGGACTTGGCAGCCTACACCAGCATCATTGGTCTGCAACAATATTGTGAAATTCTTGAGTCTAACTTGGAGAACACCTACAATCCCATCCCGGGCTAATTCATTTCCTTCTACCCTGCTTCTTTCACTGCTACTCAGAAAAAGAATTCTGTTTTCCTTGAGAACTAACTCTCAGGACAGGACCTGAAAACCTTTCTCAGTAAAGACTCAATATTTATATGATGTGAAACACCTGTAGGAAGGTACGGACTGTGATACCCTACCTGCAGGGAATGGCACCGTGGCTTCTGTAATCAACCTGGATTAGTCTATTTTCAGGAGAAGACAGAGGAACGCTACTTATGCCCCTGGAATAGAGTGTGTGTGTGTGTGTGTGTGTGTGTGTAAAAGAGAAAGAAAGAGAATGGGCAGGGAAAGAGAGAGAGAGATGGGTGGGGGAGGAAGATATTACCTGATTGATTTTGAGTTATAAGCATTAGGTTTCATTAATCATGCTATAAGGCTTTTGTTAGTCACCAGTATCCACTTTCAGACACATGGGAAGATGTCCTTTCTCCCTCTCTTTGATGTCAGGTATGGCGGTGCAACTCGCTCTGGCCAATGGAATGTGCATGGAAACAACATATGGTGGTTAACCGTGGTTAACTTCCTATACTATTGTTTCCTTGTTGCTACAGTCTTGGATGCATGTGTTAACATGGAAGTGTCGTAAGAGTGAAGCAGCCAGGATTGCTCGGAGGACAATCATGGAGGACAACTGTTTGCTCATATTCACGGAGGGCTATGCAGAGAGAAAAAACTTCAGGTGAGCTACTGAGACTTTGGGGTTGTCAATTACTGCAGCATTGCTGAGCCTATCCGACTAATAATATATGCTTATTTAGGAACTTAGAAACATCAACTTGCACACATAAATTTTGTGTCTGTATGTGTTGTGGGTGTGTGTTTGCTGGGAATGTGTTAGAAAGAGAGAGAGAAAGAGAAAGACAGAACTGATGTATAGTGAGAGTTTGGTTTTAGAATAAGATACAAGTTCCTTAACTGCTTGATTTTAGCCAGTTTGGGACTTTTAGTTGTAAATTACGCAAATGGATATATAAGCATATATAAACAAATATATGGCTTACGTGTTTGTTTACGCACAATATGAAACATATTCTTATGTTTTTGTTTTGCACTGGCATACAAATGTACCATGGTCACTCAGAGTTGTCTTCTACAATCCACAAATAATATTTAAAAACTTAAGCTAACTAGTCAATTAAAAGCTCTAGGCAAACTTCATCTGTAAGATGCATTCCAGATTACTGTCTGAATCACGGACAATGTACACTGTACATTCATACCAACAGCATAAGAAAAAGCCAGAGCTAGGTTTAGTTTTATATTTCCTGAGTTTTCTTGATTGCCGTCTGATCCTTGATGTTATTCCAACATAGAGTGATTTTTAAAGGAGAATTTAATTTAATATAAGTCTGAATATCCTTTGGAATGCTAGAAACCAGCATTACTCCAGCAACCCTAATGAAAAACACAAGTTCCGTGTACCAATTTGTGGTCAGAGCCAGCATTCCAGCCCTGCTCTCTCGTGGCTGCTAGTACTCCATCGTGTTCCTTTTCCCAGCCCTTTGCTTTTCTAGCTCAAGATGTCAGAGGCTGTGGCCCACATGGTATGCTAAACAGCCCACTGCTTACAGAAGGCTCTTACAGCTCAAGTGCAAAGACTTTGAACTTATAAAACACACCACCATCACTACCACCACCACCACTAAATGGAAGTCTCCGAGGATTTCCTATTAATGTCCCGGCAGATAGGCGTACACTTATTTTAAAACATTCTACATGTGCACACAGATGCATTTCCATACAGATTCAAGACAAGAAGAAAACTCATACAATTAGGCTGAGACTGATTCACTCGCATGTTTTATCACCGGTGTGGAATGCCAGTAACAAGAGCAATCATTTGTTTGTGAATTCACGGAAGACTGGACTTTCACACTGGAAAGGGACTTCCCAATGAATAGCAATGGGGAGACTTGCTGTGTGTTAGCATATTTTATCTGCCCTTGTTTTGAAATTAAACAGAGTTGTGGTTGAAAGGAGAAGGCACAGCTTGCCACTGGGCTGGCTTTTTAGAAAAGTGGCATTTGGAATGAGGTTTAGCTATGTGGGCAAATTCTAAAGTTAACTCTTCGGATTCTTGGGCTTGCAGAAGACATTTTCCCCTCCTCGTGTGATAACAGAATTTTCTAGTCACTACTATTCTTTCCAGAAGGCTACTCATTCTTGGATCCAGTGCCTGGCTGTTTTGACTGGAGATACTTAAATATAAATCAGGAGAATTCTAAGCTGTAGTAAAGGCTAATTGGCAAAACTAAATTAAATTGTATTCCACATGTATTTACTGAACATATATTGTGTGCCCAAAGCTAGTCTAAGCACCTTGGGGTCAGGGGAGTAGAGGAAGAAGATAGATGGATGGATAGCAAAATTGAGATTGAGATCAAGATCAAGATGGAAATAGAGCTAGAAGTAGATGCATAAGACAATAAGAGAAAATTTAAAGTACTGTGTCATTAAAACCAATTAATATTCTAGAAGTTCTAAGAAAAAATGACGAGCATAAGTTGAAGTATTTAGGGTGGATATCAAGAGGAGAGGTGAGTCTACATCTAAATTTGACAGAAAAGGGGAGGATTTGAAGAGATAAGGAGCAAGCGTTCTGGAACTGGGAGTCAGTAATTAAGCACAGTAATTAAGTGTGTAGGCTTTACATTGTCAAAGTATAATCCTCTAAACATCAAAAGCATGACTCTCATAAAAATACGAAGTGCATACCTTTCAAAGTTCTACTTAGCTCATTAATCAGGGAATCAGTATGTTATAAAAATGACTCAACAGAATGTACGAGAAATCAAAGTACGTGTTGTTCATGAGAGTCAGAAGACTGAAATAAGATTGCTAAGTTAAAAACAAAGCTGGTTAATGTTCTATGGGACAACAAAAACTGTAGCATTTGAGGTCCCCTTTCCTAGTGGACAAAAATATTTGCTCCTCTACTGTAAAAAGATCCTTTGAATTTGACAATCTCTACTGAGTCAAAATAAGTCCACAGAGTCTAGAGTCTAAGCAATAATAATTGTAAGTCAAACAAAAATACATCTCTCTGGTGAACCAGGTACTCCTTATGGAGGCCTGTTTGATAGTGCTCTCATTTGACATTGAAACGACCCAATATGGACAGGATCTACAAGTTTAGAGTACTTTTTAAAACAGTATTCAGGCAGAAGGGAGTTCTAACCTTGTTTTTTGCCCACTGTATGATGTGGCAATGTGCCTTCACTTCCTGGTTCTTCAATTTCTTTATCTATAAAATATAGGCAATAATAGTTCTTAGCACACAGACTTGTTATAGGGATCACATGAGATAATATACAATGCCAGAGTTTTGCATAATGCCTACCACATAATGCCTAGGGCTCAAGATACCTTACCTCAGATAAATAGGGAAGGATCACCAGCAAAATCCCACAGACGCAAGTCAGCATGGTGTTTGGAGGGCACTGGATGGAGCAGCCTGGCTGGAGAAGAGAACAGGGAAATAGAGAAAGATAAATTAATAGTTTTTAGTCTGATTCGTGTAGCTCTAAAATCATTTTTAGAAATAAGGAAAGGACAAAAGTGCACAGACATTTTGAGAAACCTGGGTTTTATTCTGAAGTCCGTTGAGAGCTACTACCACTTTTGTGTGTGCGTGTGTGTGTGCCGCATAATGACACAGTGAATACAGAATTTGGGAAAAACTAACTCAGCTTTCTACAGGGCAATGTGGAACAGGGAGAGTCTGTGGTTAGAGGGGAGAGTTAGGAAGTAGTAAAGGATTAAGAAGCCAAAAGAGAGGAAGGAAATGTACGTGAATACTACAGTGTGAAACTGAAAGATTGTGGGAAGGAAATGTACC
>NC_045447.1:100854739-100870506 GCF_002776525.5 Piliocolobus tephrosceles
GGAAATGTACATGAATACTACAGTGTGAAACTGAAAGATTGTGGGAATGGTGTTCTCTTTGATATTAATAGGCAGCTTAGGAAAAGAAGACAGTGGAGATGAGGAATTCCACTTGCATCTACTAGCTTTATTTGGGACTAAGAGGTATGGATGTTGAAATGCTCCATAGACTGCGGGAGACCAGGATTTGGATGAGAAATTAATGGTGGAGATATAGCTTTAGAGGTCACCCATCCGAACATGATACCTTGAACATGAGCCTTGAAAGTCAATGGACAAACCTAGCACTGAAGAGGAGAGAGCAGAGGGACAAGAATGATATGTGTGTTCTTTCTCTCTTTTTTAAAAAAAAGATAGTTGTTTTCCAAAGGATAAAAACATAGCAGGTCATTGGAGAGAGTGGACGGAAAGCTCCAACACTTTGGAATCGAAAGTAGAAGAGCGATGCAGGAAAAGAGTAGAAAGCCAACGCTGTTGAATAATCCCCAGAGCTGATGGAGGACGATGGAGGCAAAGCTCGCTGAGTTGAGTTGACTTCACCATTAAATGGAAGAAACTCTGGAAATACATGGAATACATTGGCTTAAATCCACTCTAAGTTATAAATAACCAACAGGAGAGAGTGTTTGCTGGTGGAAGAGTTTGCTGGGAGAAAGGAAATTTTCAAGCATGGGGGAAATTGAAGGTGAGGAGATGGGAGCATGCGGTGCCTTAGGCTTGGTCTCCTTTCAAAGTCACTCTGGGACAAGAATGTGAATGCAAGCAGTTGATTTAGGACGTGATCCCAGGAAGGACCAGGAAAGAAACAGATATTGGGCCAGGGATGGGAAGGAAGTCAACGCAGGGTACATTAATCAGCAGGGTCACACTGTGGGTGGCCAGGACTCAGTCCTGCTAGGAGCCTGGGAAGGACTATGAAGAACAAGTTTGAGAGCCATCCCAGCTGAGCGGAGACTCTCCGGAGTACTCAGTCACCAAGTCTAGGCTGTTAGATGAGGGATGTTCCTGGATTTTAACTCTCTAGTACTTCTGGTCTACTTGTGCCTGCAACCAGAGAAAGCCCTGAGGAGAGAGCCTAGGGCTGGCAGTAAGCAGCCCCTGGTGTGTCCAAGAACAGCAAGTACTGAGGGGCAAAGAATGGGGCACCCACAAACAGAGGCTGCAACCAGACTGCCTGAATGCGAATTTGGCTGGATTTTCTGCCGCTGAGTACACCTCGGGGCAGGGCTGCTGGGGTCTTCTGATACAGGTACAGTTCAGCTTGCTTCTAGACCGGCCTCAGAAACCTAAGATTCAAGTTATCTTTCGGGAGCCTAATATCATTATTACTCACCACGTTTTGGTCACTCGCTGTGTGTCAGACATAAGGTGCTTTCTATGTGCCAGAAACCGCTGCCTGTCCACACCATCTGCTCTCTCCATCCTCAGTGGATGTGGGCTTTGTTACTTTGGCATTAAGTGGCACAGATGAGTTAGCATCACTCCTGAAGTTTCTTCTGAAAAGATGATTAATATTAAGAGATGCTATACTCTAAAAACTCCAGAGACCTAAGGATCTACAGATACTTTTTCAGGATCGATTGGGGAATCACGGTTGTCATGGTGTTGAGAGTGTTGCAATGTTCTTATCAGACAATCACAAACACACACTGAATCCAGAAGATGTTGGACCATGGGGCATTTCTTTTCACACCATGCAAGTCCAAGAAGTCTTTATTCTCTACTCTTTCTCCCTCTTCTCTCCCTTCTTCCCCTATTAGTTTTCTGCTTCTCTAGCTTCGCTTCATAATTCTGACTCTGTCATGGAAGCACGTGGCAAAGCTGGCCCTGTTTCCTCTAGAATATTCCAGGTCCACTTGGCTGGCCCTCTCCTTAGAACCACATTCCTGGGGTTCTGGGGAGACAACAGCTCCCTGTCATTACTAGCTGAAGGGAAGAGTAGCATCCTTCATTAGATCCTCTCAGCCTTGCTCACATCTTTATAGATAGTGCCTTTATCAGTCTTACTTCAAATTACTCAGTGAGGGTTTATCTTCTGTTCCGGCTGGACCCTAACTGACAATACAGCACTCAAGTTGACTGCAGGCAATTCCATGGCAGAAACCCAACCTTATGCTTCTCTCTGAGCCTGTCCTTGCGAAGATACAATCACAAATGTTAGTAGAGATTAAAACTGAGGTTCAGTGTGGATTCCATCAGAGAAGCGTGACTGTTTCTGGAGAAAAAGCATTTTCAGAAGGGGCACTGTAACTTCATTCTTTTACTCAACAAATATTGAAAGCCAGGCACTGTTCTAGGTGCTAGGAAAATAGTATGAGCAAGACAGAATTTCTGCCTCAGGGAGTTATATTCTAATGGAAGGAGTGAGTCAGAACTAACACACACTCGTATAAATTAAAAAGACAATTCCAGGTAATGCTAAGTAGATTTTTTAAGTGCTAGAAATGGGAGGACACTATCTGGGGTTAGATGGCTAACTAAGGCTCTTAAAAGTTCATTTTCAAGGTGATTGGGCACCTTCCTCAGCACAACAGAGACACCCCATCTTGAGGACTTCTGAAATCATTGAGGGTAATTTTAACAATGCAATTCGATGTGGGAAGGAACAATGAATCACTGAAATTTGGGTATTAATGTTAAAGGGACTTATTTGGACCCCGAAACAGGACTGTACATCTCTCCGCCCTTGTCATTGACGCCTCTAGTAGTTCAAGAAAAACTGTTTCATTGAAGAGTTGCTGCAATTTTTTCTTCTCTTACGGAGACTGTAACTCTGATCAAAGTGATATGAAGATGCTATTCTTCGGCTTCTGCAAATAGAATGAAAATGACTTTTGGCTGTGGGTGTGTGAGGTTTTTCTCAAAATGGAATGTGAGGGTGAGCACTAATGTGCTAATAAACCTCTGTTGGCAGGAAAGAGGTTTTGTCAACGAACTGCGAAAGAAGCAGAATACAGTCCCAAGAAGTTGCAAGATGGGGTCTGCTTTACGGGAATTGAAATCAAATTCAAACATTTTATGGTTCAGCCGTTTAAACATTGACTTAAACATTTGGACATGTATCCATCTCTGGTCTAGCCTGGAGCCACTGTAACTTTCACATGAAATCCACTGCAAGCTACTAATCATTGTCTTCACAAAAACCACAGTGCAGGCAGTAGCTGAATTCTGAAAACGGGTTTTCTGCTCTCAAGGAATAATGCTAAAAGGAGGAAATTTGTAGATACCCAGGACCCCTACCCACAAGTATTTCCCCAAAACTTATTAATTTAATCCCAGGGCTCTCCTACCCTTCTCCAGGTCCCATAGCTACCAATTTCTCTGATCCTCAGCTCTCGGCTTCTTCTCTAACAGCACATGCATTATAGTTTCTAGAGCAAGCCTGCTCAAGACTGTTAGAGGTAATCTCAGGTGACTGTGGCACCATAAGGATGGAGGTGCCACATGGTGGCTTTTGTCAAAGTACTTAAACACTTACACGTGCCCAGCGTGTTTGACTTCTTTTCTAAGGAACTTACCATTTGCCTAACAGAATGACGAAAGCTTGGTAGCATAAGATCTGTTCGCATCCCTGATACATGAAAGGCCTTGGTTCTCAGACTTTTTAGTCCCAGCGCTTCTTCACACTTCTTCAAACTATTAAGGCTCCCAAAAAGCTTTTGTTTTATATAGGTAGCATTTATTGATGTTTTCTATGTTTGAAATTAAAACTGATAATTTTTTTAATTTACTTAAGATAACAATAAATATATGACATGTTGGCATAAATATAATACTTATATGAATAGTAAGTATATTTTCCAAAACCAAAAATATTTAATGAGAAGAGTAGCACTGTCTTACTGTTTTGCAAATCTCCTTACTTTAATATCTGGCTTATTAGCAGATAGTTGGATTCCCATTTCTGTTTCCATATTCAATCTGTTAAGGTGCTGTTATCCTTTCCCAGTTGGTGGGAAAGCAGCACCATGGGGTAGGAGTGCAGGGGGTGGGGGAAAGAAAGAACTTGCTGCTAATCCCAAGAATGTGCCATGAGATTTGGAGAGTGAAAGAAAAATAGTCTAGAGGTGTTGCAGTTTCACAATTTTACCCCTTGAATCTACAATGACACATTTCAAATATTAGAACTGGATGGGATAAAAAGGAATGAATTAACGGCATTCACCATGACCTGGATGAGATTAGAGACTATCATTCTAAATGAAGTAACTCAGGAATGGAAAACCAAACATCGTATGCTGTCACTGATATGTGGGAGCTAAGCTATGAGGACGCAAAGGCATAAGAATGACACAATGGACTTTGGGGACTTGTGGGGAAGAGTGAGGGGAGGTGAGGGATAAAAGACTACATGTAGGGTGCAGTGTGGACTGCTCGGGTGATGGGTGCACCAGGTTCTCACAGATCTCCACTAAAGAACTTACTCATGTAACCAAATACCACCTGCACTGCCAATAACTTATGGAAAAAATAAAATTAAAAAAATAAAAAGAACTGGATGGGAACTCAGAGGTCACATGACAAACTCTTCAGTCTTAAAAAGTAGATTAACTTGATGACAAGTTATTGGGGAAGTGAAGCCAACACCTAAAGGTGTAGCATAAGTGCAGACTGATGAGTCCCAAGAAGCAAGAAGGGAATGGAGCATGTTGCCCCATTCCCCCTCCCCCAGGGACCTCCAGTTTTTTCTTTATTGCTGAATTGTTCTCTCCAGCAGCATTGGTCTCCATCCAGTGAATGTATGTTCAGCTAGCCACTTAACACACTCAAGCTGTGGTTTTAGGGCTGATAAATAATTATGCTAATTAACAGGTTGGAGGAAAAATATGATGTTATTTCTGTGGAATGCTCTGAAAAGCTGGAAACACTTAACTGCAAAAACTACATGTGGTGAAATAACCAATAATTTGCTTAAAAAACCCACATCTGGTTTGCTGGCTCAAAGCAGGGGTTAACAGTCTTTCGAGGGCAGCCAGTGTTGGAGAGGGGTCCCGGGATACACAGCCAAGCCTTCACGGCAGGAAATATGCTTGTTCTTATAGCACAAGCATTTACGTTGGCTTCTAACCAGAATGAAATGTACAAAGAATTGTTTGGTTTGTCTTTTTCTTTTTTCTCTTCATAACACACAGTTCAAAAATGCCTTCCTCATATTTGTATGCTTGAATATGGGAGAGAGGGAATAGTCACATGAGAATAACAAAATAATTCATCGCTCCAAACTTCTAAAAGAATGCAGAAAACACACCATGGTAATAGAGAATAGACAGGTTCAATTCATACATGCATAATTATTTATTATCCTAACAGACACTGATTTGATACATAAGTACTGAGCATCTTCCTTGCACAAGACACTGATATGAAAGTTATAACTCATACACAGGTGAGTCGTCTGTGGTCCCAGATCTCCAAGAAAAAGTAGCTCAGAAGAGAGAGTAACACAAAACTACAACATGTGAATAATACAAATCCCAGTGTGATATGTGTCATTAAAGAGAGAAGTAAAGTACTATAAGCAGCTTGAAGGCAGGAAATTTCATGTAAGATTGGAAGCATCCACGAGGTTTTTTTGTCAATAGTGGTATTTCAGCTGAGGCATAGAAAATGTCTACAATTCCAACAGATGAAAATAAAGGCAGAATGGCATCGGACTGGAGCACACCAGCACATCTGTAATAAAAGCAAGAAGCAGGGGACTGTGCACAACAGATGTAAATGTAAACAGTGTGGGGAGGGGCCAGGCGCAGTGGCTCACACTTGTAATCCCAGCACTTTGGGAGGCCGAGACGGGTGGATCACCTGAGGTCAGGAGTTCAAGACTAGCCTGGCCAACATGGTGAAATCTCATCTCTACTAAAAACACAAATATTAGCTGGGCATGATGGCACACACCTGTAATCCCAGCTACTTGGGAGGCTGAGACAGGAGAATTGCTTGAACCTGGGAGATAGAAGTTGCAGTGAGCCAAGATCGTGCCATTGCACTCCAGCCTAGGCAGCGGAGGGAGACTCTGTCTCAAAAAAAAAAAAAAAAAAAGAATGTAGGAAGGCTAATCAGAGAAAGGCAGTCATTGGATCTCCACTGGAATACTGGAATATTGGAATATTCCAGCCCATTGGAATACTGATCTGGCAGCAATAGCACTGGGTACATTAAAGGGGAAACAAGCCTAAGGACCAGAAAGATATTCTCAAAACTGTGCAGGAAGTCCTTACAGTAGTGCTGTATGTTCACCATTATCTGCCAGATATTTATGTAGCATGACAACTGATTGGGCCAAGGTAGGGGAGGAACTGAAGATATTTTCATAGGCTCCATCTGCAGAGACTAAGAGGATGTGCTTAAATTTCTGGCCACCAGATAGCTAGATCCAGCAGGTGGCTAAAAATTCAGTAATACGTAGGAATCAACAGAAGGAAGAGCACGAGGGAAAAATGAGAAGCAGTCTCCTGTGGCCACGGGGGCCCTCTTCCAATTCCCTCCACACTTCAGCCAGAAAGAGCATCAGGAGACGCACATCTGACCACAGTATCATCCACTAAAGGCATTCCAATGGCTTCCCATTGCTCTTGGGATACACATCAAAGTTTATCACGGCCTGCAAAGCCCCACAAGTTCTGTCCATTCTGGTCCCCATCTACCTCTCAAGCACTACCTTCTCCCTCCCCTCTGTTTGTGCTTCAGCCACTGTGGTCTTCTCTCCATCCCTTGGCCTGCTAGGTTCCCTCCTGTCACAGGGCCTTTGCCCTGCTTAAGAACATTTGCTGTCATCAGTTGGCCTTGCTACCCTCTACATATAATTCTCAATTAAGTGACCACTCTTTAAGGCAGTGCTTCATACTTCTTTCTGGTTAGGTGGATCAAACCTTTCCATTATATTCCCTTACAGCATCTTATGTTTTCTCTTTCCAGACATATCACAGTTGCAACTGTGTATCTTTTTGTACAATTATTTGATTTACAAAGGTTCCCACATGAAGCTGTAAGTTCCTGAGGACAGGGTCACCATGGATCCTTGATTTTCAGCACTTTACTCCTGGTATTTAGTAGGCTCTCAATGCATAGTTGTTGAGTGAAAGCATACTAAAGAATGATATAAAAATGCTCTCACCTGCATTATTCCACTCAATCTTCAACAAACAGCTATAAGGTGGATATTACAAGTTTAGTTTTACAAACAGAGAGGCTTTACAATGCTGCGACCCTCTACCTCTCAGCACCATATGGAAAGTCAGTAGCAATGTTGTGGTTTTGACTCTGTCCACCACACAGACCCTGCCTTGGGAGCAGAATCCAGGTCTCAGATGCCAAAGGGGCATCAGCGTCTAGATGGCTACAAGTACCAAATGCTGTAGAGGAACCAAAGTAGGATGGGAACGGGGACACTCCATTGACTTGGGACATCATAGTAGCCTTCTAGAGAGTGGTGGCAGAAGAGTGACAGGTGCAGAAGTCAGACTGCGATCTCTTTAAAGCAATTTGAATGAAGAAAAGTTTTCAGAGTGGAAGGAGTTGCAAGGTGATTAGAAAAAGTCATCCAGGTTGTTGAGAGGGAGGCTGAGAAAGAATATTTGAGGACTGAGAAGACCACAAGCAACTTAGGGTAGAATCCTCTCCAGGATGAGTGAAAAGACAAAACAGAACCACACTTCTTAAACATAGAAACCGAAACTCTATTCCAAGACATTTTATTAAAAAAGTGTAAATGGCAAACGTCTGGTTCTGTTTATTTATTAGTAATCAGAGATTGAAAAATTAGAATTAGAGGTGCCATTCTTACTTCTCAAACTGAGACTATTTTTTAAAAGAAGGATGCTTGTGGTTGCATTACTGTTTATCATCTGATGTGTTTAATAAACCTCATAGAGCATCAGGCTACTGTCCAGAGGTTGTGGTGGCCTTCACTGAGGTGGAGAGTAAGTGTGGTGGGTGTTCTAAGGGAGGAAGAAGCATCGGCTCTCTCCCTTGCCCAGCGGGTTCTTCTGGGGAAATGGGAAAAGCCATCTGCTGAACAAAATGCTGCTCCATAACATCGTATAAGAATGGATGACATGCTCTCTGGGTGGCAAAAGGCCTCCCTAATTTTAAAGCAAGAGAAGCATATAAAGGTATGCTGTCTATACAAACAGTAGTGATGTATAACAAATATTGCCATTAAAATAAAATAAACCAATGTAAGCTTTCAATTAAAAAAATGTTTTAAGAGTATGGTTATAATTCACTGATGGAGGCTTCTGATACTCCAATCAAAATACCTGTAAAGACATATCCAATGAAAGAGGAACGCTTCTTACATTGGAACTAATACAGGCAATCAACCTAATGTTGGTTGGAATTGGGGGGATTTCCACTACTTGAAGAGCTGCAGACCAGTGTGTGACCCGTATTTGCCCACCTGAAACCAGCTACCCCATCCGTCCCACAGGGCTCCCTGTGTCCCCACCATTCACTCCTTGGCTGAAAGATGAGGGCCTCCACCAACTTGAAAACTCTCCCTCTGTTGTAGGAGTATCATTTTTGAGGATGACTTCTATCCCCCATATCCAGTTGGTGTCTCTTTTTCATCAGTAAAAGAGTATAACACAAGGGGATTGTATACAGTGCATCCTAGGAGCTGTAGGCCTACCCAGTAAAATGCTATCAAAATAGGCCAAGTAGCAGGGCATGCAGAGGAAGGGGGCTTTGTTGTGTACTCAGGCACTGGCACTTGTCAGAGAATAGGCAGAGAGACGGAAAAAAGACCCCTCCTAAGCCCAGCAGAACCTGACTGAGTGGAACCGGGGCTGGGCCAGGAGCTGTAGATGAGAGAAGGTTGTCTTATCTTATGCATGGACAGGGAGCAGACAAGTGCAGGTTGGTGCCTCGGCCGACGGACCCTGGGTCCACACAGCCTTCTCTTCATCCTAACCTGGAGAAATGAGCCGGAGAGACACAAGACACCACAAAGTAAGAGAACTGGAAATTCCTTCTAAAGTAATTCTGAAGAACAAACATAGATGTGTCCAAGTAATAAACAGAATAGAATACGCTACCATTTTTGCGTATCAAGTTGGCAAAAAATGTTTAATGAAATATTTAAAAGTAATGAAGTTCTTAGAAGAGGCAATGAAAACAACATTCTTACACGCTATCACATACATTATCAATGGAGACATAAATTTCCAGAAACTCTCAGGAAAAGATTTAGGTGTACCTGTCTTCATCATTGCAGTCTTATTTAAACAACCTTATGGCCTAATATAGAAGAAAGACTACTTTTTTATACATGTTTGCATAATAGGCCATTGTAAAGATGTACTGTAATTTATTTAATGATGTGGGGAATGCCTATGATAAAACTTTAAATCAAAAAAGAAGGATACAAACCTCATTTCAAAACAATATGACATCAGTTTTAAAACCACCCAAAAGCACATATAGACGTAGAAAAAAAGATTAGACAGAAAAGACAAAAAATGGGAAGAAATATGGTTAAATGTCAACAGTGGTTATGGCTCAAAATATATAAGATTTAGGATTATCAATGAAGCAGAATTTGTTATATTTTATAATAACATATGTAAATAAATTTTTTTTTTTTTTTTTTGAGACGGAGTCTTGCTGTGTCTCCTGGGCTGGAGTGCAGTGGCCGGATCTCAGCTCACTGCAAGCTCCGCCTCCCGGGTTCACGCCATTCTCCTGCCTCAGCCTCCGGAGTAGCTGGGACTATAGGCGCCCGCCACCTCGCCCGGCTAGGTTTTGTATTTTTAGTAGAGACGGGGTTTCACCGTGTTAGCCAGGATGGTCTCGATCTCCTGACCTCATGATCCGCCCGTCTCGGCCTCCCAAAGTGCTGGGATTACAGGCTTGAGCCACCGCGCCCGGCCTGTAAATAAATTTTTTAAACCATGAGGAGATGTTTTTAGAAATAGCCAGAAATGGAGGGAGAGGGGTGCACATCAGCACATGAGATCCCAGTGAAGATATGTGCCAGAATTAATGCACATCAGAGACAACTTTCTTTCTCCCCTAAACAGGCCCCTAGAATACCATTTGAAAATGTCGAGGGCCTGGTAGGCAAATTCATGCGTCATGGATACTTCACAAATCAGTCGTGGAACAGTTTTGTTAACAGAAGTTTTATAGGAAAATGATCTCATTCCAAACGGTGCTCATGGACCCAAACTCTGAGGTAATGGGAGAACTATTATAATGGAAAGACTTTATGGAATGATAAATTAAACACCAGAAAAGCAGTTGAGAGTTTAAGTCTGACTCAGAGACCACAGCCCCTCAGCCTCATGTTGGAGAAAGTCCCTGGACAAGTCATTTTACCTTTCTGGGTTCGGGATCCTCATTTATGAAGTGGGGATTAGAAACTTCCCAGTTTCCCTTGCAGGATTATTACAAATAACAAAGGCAAATGAGTGCTCTGCAAATAAGTCGTCACCACACTATTACATTAATGAGAGAAATGCAAAGAGTTTATGAGCCTGGGTACTAAGGTTATAAAGTTTCATGGCATCACATTTCTCCTAACAATGGTACTACATATTGAGTGTTACTGGAAGATAATCCTTTGCCAGATGAGATAATTTTTTGCAAAGTTTGATTAATATGTGTTTTACTTATAATGATGGTGTTTCTGTTGTTTTGTTTGGTTTGGTTTCTATTGTTTTGTTTTTTTAGAACACTCAAAAATATTTTTAGAACACTCAAAAATACATTTGGAATTGGTATTTGAAGCATATTTTCCAAAGAAGTACACTTCCCAAATACGGAAACGTACTTCCCAAATGTGGAAGTATCCATAAAATGTTAAAATCTGCATTTTAAGGGTATTTGGTCAGTGTTATGGGGAAGAACTTCAGTTTCCTAAAATGTTAATGCCTGTGTATGATGTGTGTGTTTGTGTGTATGTATGCATGCATGCATGGGTGTGTGCCCACTGGTACACATGTATATTACAGTCAGGAGGAGGGAGACTAAGTCAAGAAGATATAAGAAGAAGCAGTGAGGATGATGCCCAGATCCACGCCTCTCCAGCTGACCCCTATGAGATCAGGCCAAGTTTTGCAGAAGTGGTCGATCCTGAGTGATTTGCGTTTATTTATAAGGAAAAGACACCTTATAAATAAAAGGCAACAAATAATTGGTTCCATTTGCACAAAATGTAGACTAATTATGGATAAGAAAACAATATGCACAAAATGTGTTTAGCAGCCATACTTGTAACAGAAAAATAACAGATCTACCAAGAGGGAACTGGTTAAAGTTCATCCATAAAATAGAGAGTTCTATAGGGTCATTTCAAACTCTGATCAAGATCTACATTCAGATATCAGAAGACATGCATGAGCTACCACCGAGTGATTGAATCATAAAATATGTATTCTATGATCCAATTTTATAACTATAATCTACAGGTATATTTTGTATTAATGTATATATTACACAGGAAAAAAAAAAAACCCTGAAAGGATGTACCCTGTAATGTTAATCCTGGCTATCTCTAAGCGACCCGATTTGAGGTATTTTTAACTTTCTATTTTGGTTCAATTGTTCGAACTTTTAACAGTCCAAATATTATTTTTAACAGCATAAACAAAATAAGACTTTTTCATTTTGAGAAAAATAGCAAATTATATTGTCCACCAAGAAATTCTTAGAATTGAATCTCAGAGATAAGAAGCAATGAACAATTAGCCTTATTCTTTCTCATCATGAGTTCAGGTAATGTGTTTGTATCCTTCCCTCTAACCCTAACCTTTGACTTTGAAAACTTGCTGAGCTTATGCAAGAAACAGCAAGACAGCTCAATTGCACAAAAAGCCTCAAATCGCTGGCATAAAAATTCCTAAATCTTAAATAGGAACCATCCGATCAACAGATGCTCTTTTCTCTGTAGGGTTTCTTCCCTTTCTGGTATAAAATCTGTACCAGTGGCTTCGACAACACTTTTTTTAAAGCCACAAATAAAGGTAAAGCTTGAGTGGAAAGCCAAGTAATTATTTCTTCAGAATTAAAATCATTGTGGGTGAGGCTGTTGAGCCAACTAAAGTTAAAACCGATTTAAAGGTGGTTTAACTGGAACCTCTGTGATAGGAATAACTAGCTTGACACACCAATTATACCTAATACACTAGGTAAACAAAGATTTAATGTCAGAATAGTATTAACTACGATGTTTGGTTTGTAGAAAGAAACATTTTTCTTCCTCTAATCCTTCCTTTAAGATAGACAGCAACCACAGGGACCTAGTATGGAATTTAAATTAAGTCATATTTTTCAGTTTTTGTAGGTAGCCAACAATTCCTCTAAAATCCCCCCTAAAATGTAGTCAGGCATTGCTTGCTTTAAAAAAAAATTAGCAAAATAAGGACATGTTATGAATTGCAAGAGGCAGTCCTTTGGATACTGCAATTTCCCTTTGAGCCTCAGTTGTGCTGATCCCATTTTCAACCTCATTGCAGCGAAGCATTATTGGAAAATACACGTTTGTGGGGTTAAAGCTAATGTTAGTTTGTAGCATGGAAACTGTGCCGCTAGAAGGATTTTTTTAAAGTATCTCTTTTTGCTCTCTGGACAAAATAGGGAGTGGGAGAATGAAGATCGGGCATTTAACGCTTCTTCGTGAAAAACCATGTTACTACTCCTATCAATCCAGCCAAAAATTGTAGTGCTATTTAAGTCCTCATGGACTTTAAAGGAATCTGAATAAGTTTACTCTTCTTTTCTAATCTGTTCAGTTTTGATAATCGTGTGTGTTTTAAAGGAAACGTAATATTTGTAGACAGCCCTGGCTCTTAGCGTTGTGATCTGGGAAAACTGAGGAGGATGTGGAGGGTTGTGGCTAGAGTCAGTTTTGCTTCATTTGCATTCATCACTGTCCAGTAAAATGTGAGAGATTCTCAAGATTTAGGGAAGGTGACAGTGAGCTTTGCAAATGATTACATCGCTGTGCTTATTAGTGCCCCCTGGTAGCCCCAACCCTATTTCTTTTATAGTTCAGTTCTGTTCTTTTTTACCTTTTGGGAATACATACTCTGTGCTTACAGGATAGCCCAAATGGATGGAGACAGTAAAGCCTAACTATTGTGAAATGCCAATGCTTTTCACAACGAACATGTTTCTTTCTGAGGGCCTCTATATTTAGACTCCACGTTTAGGAGATCCTGGGCCTATGAACCTATACCTTACACCTCACACCTCCACTGGGAGGTGACATCTGGACTCTTAACAAGATGCCTGGGATGGTGGCTGCCTCTTCCCAGAGCCTGTGCTCCTTCTGGCCAGCCCAAAGCCCACACTACTGGACTAGAGTGGGTTGAATAGTTTCCCCTCGAATTCATGTTCACTTGGATCATTAGAATGTTACCTTATTTAGAAATAGAAACTTTGCAATTATAATCAATTAAGATGAGGTTGTACTGGATTAGGGTGGGACCTCCTTAACAGAGGAATGCCATGTGAAGACAAAGGCACAGCTTGGAGTGATGAGTCCACAAGCCAAGGGATGCCAGCTCCTAGATTTCAGATTTCTAGGCTCCAAAACTGAGAGAGTAAATATCTGCTGCTCAAGCCACCCGGTTTGTTACTAGGAAATGACTACATAGCAGATTGAAGAGGAAGTTCTTAAAAAAATCAAGGAATTTACATTTCTTCAAAGTTAGACACCTGAAGCTTTAAAATCAGGCTTGAAGAAGATCTTTTTAAGCCTCACTTAAAGATCACACGCAAGATTGTTTTCACTTGTAGGTGACAACCTGGAGAAATAAAGAGATTCTTCTTGGTTCTTGCCAAAGTCAGGTAATTTTATGTTCTTCCGAAAATGGAAAATTTGAGATCAAAGAAACTGTCAGGACATAACTGCTCTGTTCCCTAATTTAGATATGACTGGCCACAGCATTGCTGTATCATCAAGATCTTTGAAAAAGGACATTTCTTCAGGTCACACAATCCTTAAAATGCAAAGTTGTTTGTGCATTTTAATGCATACAATTTTATTACCAAATTCATTAAAAGATGCAAAACATTCCACAAAATCCAAAAAGTATTATGATAATATGTCCTACAAATGTGCTATGTCAGAGAGTACACCACAACTTAAGAAATTCAAGTAAGCCATGGACCCCACAGAAGTATTCAATGTAAACTTTAAAATCTATTTCTTAAAATTAAAATATAGTTTATCCCTATAAAGAACAATGTTACTTAAATTCAGGGACTTATGCTGGACCTAGTAATAAGTTAGTTTGCATTTTTAGCAAAGCAACTGACAATTCATATATAAAAGCACATATGCATACTCACAAATGTGAACACTCATGATGTCTCCAAAGCAAGATAACCACTGACTACTTATGCTCATCTGGGTTCTAAAGCATATTGAAAATCCTGAAAAACAGAATGCTGTAAAACATCCAGAAAGGCTAAAGAAAATAGAACAAACATACTTTCATACTTTTAAAAATGCATATGTGATTATAAGCCCAAATAAAAGACCAAAAGTGAAGAGTAAGAGGAAAACAAAAGTAAACAGGTAGAAGTTGGTACTTTGTCTATCCTGAGGTCACAGCGAGGTCTTAGGTTTAATATCTCCCAAGACCAGAAGACTTGGACCTGCATGAGTCAAAGAGTTGGAACTGAGACACTGGCATGCAGGTGGGACTCCCCAGAAACCAGGCTTCAGGTACATAAGAAGAACAGTCTAGTTGGAGCACAGGATAAATGCAGGAATTTGGTAGGAGACAGTTATGAAGGCATAGCCAAGCTAGGTTATAATGGACATTCAAGGCCCCCTAAAGATTTAGACTTATTGATACATCACAATTAAAAATATTCCCCAGTTGGTTCATAATGGATCCCTTTTTTAATCAAGTGGATGTCTATTTCATGTGACACTGAAACTGGAAACGCAGCTTTCTAAAAGCTACGGTGCATTTTCCACTGGAACTCTTCAGAGTCCCGATGTTAAACCAAAATCTGGAGAAAGCGGAAAGCTCTAGATAACTGCTGGGACATACCTCTGCTCATCAGGTAGACTATGGGGACTGCCTCCACCTTCCCTGTATATTTGCTTTAAACTCTTATTAATTTAACAGGCCTGGGAAAAAGGTGAGTCATAAAGGTGGAAAAATATTTTGGCTGCAGCTTTGGTAAAAGGTGAAATGCATTAACCTACCAATGAGTCATCATCACCTTAGGCAGTTTAAAAAATAAAAAACAAAAAAAGTCTTAACCACTGTGGTTACCGATCTCTGGGAGTGCGTCTGCCAGTGTGTTGGGATTTGGTAACTTCTTGTCTGGTGTGAATGCAGCTTAATGCAAGGTTAGTTTCTCCAGAAGGCGGCCTGAAATACCTCATTTCCAACAGGCAGCTTGGAAGCCTGGCTCCCCCACCTCCCAAACCTCAGCGGGAGACACAGCTGCAACCCACCTGGCTCAGCATAGCCAGTTTTGCTTGGTTGTAAAGGAAGGACCAGCTGCTAATACCAGCAGAGCCCCACAAATAGACATATTTTTAAAAATCATGCAGAGCCAATTAAATTCTAAAAAAATTACATTGGTAATAAAATAATGTGGAATGTACTTCTCTCTGAACTGTGACTCCCAGATCAAGTAAACTCCAACAACTCATTAGTCAGTTTAAATATGAACAATATTAGCCATTTCAACATTATATAGTTTTAGAAAAATAATCCCAAATCCTTTACAAGAAAGAAAGAAAGAAAGAAAGAAGAAAAGGAAGAAAAGGAAGAAAAGGAAGAAAAGGAAGAAAAGGA
>NC_045447.1:100870516-100889070 GCF_002776525.5 Piliocolobus tephrosceles
AGGAAGAAAAGGAAGAAAAGGAAGAAAAGGAAGAAAAGGAAGAAAAGAAAGAAAAGAAAGAAAAGAAAGAAAAGAAAGAAAGAGGAAGAGAAAAACTGCCTGAATATTATGTTCAGGCCTCTATTGTTGTCAATGTTTATGAAAAACGAATGGCTTTTGATTAACCATTTGATGTTGGAAAGGGTTGTAAGGCCTCTCAAGCTATATCAGTGAGTCAATTTCTGTTTACATACGATGATTATTTGAGAATAGTTGCAAGCCTCCTAAAAGAATGGCGTTGTTCAGGGCAAGAGAGGCAGCTTTAGGTACTGTACAGACCTGAATTTGAATCTGAAAGTAGTCACTTAGCAGCATGTGACCATGGTCAAATCACTTAGCCTCACTGAGCCTCAGCCTTCTCCTAAGTAAAATGAGGCAATAACACCTCTTTCAGGGTGAGTATGAGGATAAAATGCAGTAACAACGTACCATCCTTCAGCACCCGATAATGCCAGCTCACTTCCCTTTCTCCCTTCCTAAAGCCTTACCCCTTAAGGCCCAGCAGCAGGGCTGGTTTCAGCCAGTTCATGAAAGGAGGCCTTCAGTGAACCACAACTCGAAGGGCAAGAGGGGATGAGAGGGTTATCTTGACAGCAGGAAAAGCTATCGTGAGGGACGATGGGCAGACAGTGGGGCAGGCATATGGTAGATAGTGCTAGTACTACCCAGCCACCAAGAGTAAGTCAGGCGTGGCTGGAGGAAGGAAGTTCTTGGGCATCATACTAAGGCATTCAGACTTTATACCCTAAAGAATGATGCATCTATGAAGGTTTGGGAGCTGGGAAAAATTTGTCTGACATTGATGACTTCATTCTGATCATCTCATGCTCTTTTGCTGTGAGTCAGCGGAGCCTCTTCTGCGGTGATGAGGAAGCTTCAGTGCTTCCTAGAACTGCCCCATTGCTTCCCAGTGCCTGATCCTGGTAGAGACCCTGGCACATCACAACTTTATTTCACAGATGAAGAAAGTAAGACCCAAGGAGGTGAAGTGACTTGCCGTAGGTCGGCACCAAGAACTTGAAGTTCATGTTTTCTCACCCTAAATCATGTGCTTTTCCCTCTACTTCTCACCAATGTTATAAATATTCTATAAAAAGGCATCAGAATAATCAAATTGAAGAAAGGGAAAACCTGGGAAGCACATGCAGTCTGCAATATACACACACCACAGAAAGAAATGAAGTTTTAGGGCTGGACTTAGTGGCTCATGCCTGTAATCCCAGAACTTTGGGAGGCCAAGGCAGGTGGATCACGAGGTCAGGAATTTGAGACCAGCCTGATCAATATGCTGAAACCCTTTCTCTACTAGAAATACAAAAATTAGCCAGGCATGGTGGCGCATTCCTGTAATCTCAGATGCTGTGGAGGCTGAGACAGGAGAATCACTTGAACCCTGGAGGCAGAGGTTGCAGTGAGCCAAGATTACACCACTGCACTCCAGCCTGGGCCACAGAGCAAGACTCCATCTCAGAAAAAAAAAAAGAAAAAGAAAAGAAAGAAGAAGACAGACAAGAAATGAAGTTCTAGGATTCGCTATGCCCCCATCACTCAAATAAATGCCTTAGAGCTTAACGATGAGATGGAAAAGGACTCTTCTCAGGAGCCTGCTGGCCTCCCTTACCTCCCCAACCACGCAGATAAAGAAAACAATGTAAATCCCTTCAAGAACAATTCAAGGCACCTAGCTAGCCCTACAACCAGCAATTTAAAAAGTAAATAAATAACCCACTAAACAAGAATGTAATCATAACTTAAAAAATAGGTACCCAAGTGAGCCAAAGTCACAAGGTATTTGGTTCCCCATAAAAGCTTCATTAACATCTTGAAATATGTCGTTGAGTTGTTTTTCAGAACCCAGTACTTCCACCAAATAAAAAATGCCAACCACTGTTACATAAACCTCAGATGAAGGAAAACTGGGGACTAAGCTCTGACCACTGGTCTTGCTCTAAATTTCTTCCCGAGGGACCTGGAGAGACTCATGCCCAGAGGCCAAACCTTAACATTCCTTTCTTCTGACCCCAAGTTTTTAGACAAAGCCTTACTTCCTTAACCAATTGCAAATCAAAAAATCTCTGAATCCACCGATGACCTGAAGTTCCCGTTTCAAGATACCCTGCCTTTAGAGGCCAAATCAGCGTATAACTTCCATATACTGATTTACAATTTTGCCTATAACTTCTGCTTTCCTGAAATGTACCCCTGCCTTGAAGCCATCAAGGAGTTCCAGTCCTGAGCGTTAACTGTCCAATTCTGCTTGTTCGGTTGGTGTCCTACAGTAAATGGTTCACTTTATCTCACTCGAAATCCTGGTGTCAGGTTTGGCTTTTTTGTGCACTGGGTGAGTGAACCCAAGTTTGATTCAGCAACAATGATGTTCCCTAAACTATTAATGTTTTAAGATCCAATTCTTGGAGATGGCTGATGTATCTCTAACGAGAAGGTGTCAGGAGCTTTGATTGAATATAAGCACACCTGAGCTGGCGTAAATGCAGCATTTTAGCAAAAGATTTTTCCCCTCAGAAAATTAGCCATGACTATTAGGGTGTGAGTACATGCCTGAGAAAAACCACATCATGGTGCTAAAAGCCCATAACGAAATTCAGAGCCCAGCATGAAAACCTTGATATCTGTCTGATTGTGAGATGGTCTGTATACTTGGCTAGAGCTCAAATGCCCAAATGATAAATAGCCATTGTGCACAAAGTAGCCATCCCCAAAGTATGGCGCTGGACCAAGGCACACTGCAAAAGGAAGAACAGCCTGCCAAGGGTAATTAAAAGCCTTTCCATAGAGAGCAGGGACTTGGGGCTTCCCCGATTACCTCACTGTTGACCCACAGAGAGCCCTAAGAGTTAACGTATCCCTTGAATCATTCTTTGTCTACCATCAAAAGAACCTTCAGATCCAACTTATTTCTACCCTCGCCCACCCAGCAGGCCACAGTGCTTCTCTACTTAGGTTGCACATGACAAAACCAAGAAATGGAAGTCCCTCCACTCCTGAATAACTTGGCACTGAATTCACATCTCATTCCAAAAAGTTTAGGATTAGCTAGAGGTTGCCAAATGAAAGACCAGCTTTGTTACATAGATGTGCCATTGATGACAAGTGGCAAAGACCTCCCTAGACTAGAGAGGAAAGAGTTCCTTCCATTCTTGAGAGTTCTTTACAAATGCTAGAAGAAGTATACGCCTTACAGCATAGAGTACATCCAAATTAGCATTTGAGGTGATTGCCATAGATTATCAGAGTGCCCTGAAAAGATCACGTTATTTGTTTTTTCATTTTTCTCCCATTTACTGCCTAACTGTAGAAAAAATGGTCTTGAGTCAATATGCTCAGTAGGAAGAAGTAGGGAAAAGACATAAAACTTCTCAAGAGAAAATGGAGTAGATGTGACTATGATGTGAAACTGCCTAAACACATTTTGAAACAAGGCAGATTTTTTTAAAATAAAGTGAAAACTAAAAGCCCTATGAATGGTCTTCACACAAGTGTTGCCTTGCACCGTGCTTTTCCAATTTGGGATGATTTTCAAGTCTCTGTTGTGAAATGGATGAGACAGCGCTTCTGCGTGTGAATCTGCTGTGATTCCGTTCTGTGCTTGAGGCATGGCCTAAGGAAGGCCTTTCAGAAAGGGAACATTCTCTGTAAAAACACCTGAGCAAAGCGTGTGTGCTGTTCTTCTCATTTGCCAGCCCTTCCCCTTCATCTATTCTAAGCCTTTCTCTCTTGTAGCTCAACAACTGGGCTCCCCCTCCAGTGGCTTGGTCCTGGCTGGTTTCTATTCAGACTTAGCCAACAGCAGGCACTGTTGGGAGCATAGAGGACGGGAGAGGAGAAGGTCAGAGTCTTTCTTCCCTGGTTTGGTGCCGTGCCTCTGGCAGTATTAGCTTCTCTCCGTGACTGCTGTTCCTGCTAGATTGGCCTCCCCTTTCACAGTACAGCTCTCAGTGGGCTCCAGTAGCACCACTTCCTCCCATGTCCTTCCTGGCCTAAGGGAGGTTGTAATGGCTTCCTGCTGTGATGAGCCTCTGGGTCTCTCAGCATCCCTTGCTTGTGCCCTTAGCCTTACATGCTCCTCTGAAAGTAATACCTTCCTTCAAGTCTCTTTACTTGAACCACCCGGGTAAACTCCTGCTGGGACCATGGCTGTTGTGAAGTTTGAATTGCCCTACCTGTGGGGCTATGCTGGGGCTGTTCGCGGAGGGGTCCAAGATTGTAGCACTGTCCCTACCATTTCCCTTCACATAGTAGCACCTTTGGATGAGCTTGGTTTTGTTATCTTTATTTTATGCTCTCATTCAGAAAACAGCAGAAGGCTGCAGAACTTTTGTAGTTAAGGAGAACATTATTAGCAGTTTCTTAATTAATAACGTCCATGGGGATCAACATAATTGAAGTATTTATTGAATCACTGGCCCTGTTTTAGGAACCTCACAGTGTTTTGTGTAATTTTCTCAATCTATGGCAAAGAGATTTTAGTCCTCATTTTATTAGCCAAGAGCAGTAAAGTGAAATGTCCAGGCTCACACATCGCAGGCCAGTGGCTAAGCAATGTCTGTCTGTCCTTTGAGACATTATAATCAGCTGTGGCTTAACCTAGTGCCTTCAAGAATCCACACATGCAAGCAGCTATTGAAAGAGACCAGAAGACACACCAAGCACTTGGGCCCCCAATTATAAGCCAGCACGCTGCCCTGGTGAATAGCGGGCACCTCAGAACTGGATGAAGCCGCACTAGAATGTTGTATGATTTGGTACCAGCTGACCCAGGTGAAGTCGAATTAGGGGACACTGCATGTAATAAACATCCCTCCTGAGCCTCTCTGGACTCCAACATTAGTGAGAAGGACAGAGGAAATTGTCCCAGTGTAAGATTTCTCCTGCAGCCCTCTGAAATATTTGAGCTTAGTCTGTCTGCAGTGAAGGCTGACAAGCTACATTTTGATAACCATTCTGGTGATTCCGAGGCAAACAATCAAGAACCACACACTGACAACTGGTGCTCGAAACTGCCTACCTCACGAGAACAGAGGAAACATCTGTCTCTATCGCCGTCACACTCAAGTGCACAACCAGAGTGTCAGTCAGTGTTTCTGAATGAATGAAGAAGATGCAAAAGCACATCAGCATCTGAGCTCCCTTTTCCAGGAGGCCTTAATCATATGAATTGGAAAACTGTGCTCCTTCCCTGTGGCAGCGCTCTCAGTGATTTAAAACATCGCATGCATTCTGCCCTCGGGCATGCTGGGCTGCTCTGTGGCCATTCCACCAGGCATAGGGCTGATTCTGAGTGGCACAAGTCAATATTTTGAAAAGCATCACTCCTTCTTTCCAGAGTAGTAAATCCCTTCATGCAATGCTTTCAAATCAAAATACTTCACGCCCTGTGCTTCATTCATTTTTCTCCAGTATTTATTAAGTGTATTTAGTAGTGGCCTATCACAGGCCAGGTGCTTCAGTAAGCGTCAGGTGACTAGAATTAAACAAAGCCCCAGATAAATTTCACGTGATTCCATTTTTATGAGGCACCTAGAGCAGTGAAATTCACAGAGACAGAAAGGAGAACGGTGGTTGCCAGGGACTGGGGCGAGGGGAGAATGGGAAGTTCACGTTGAATGGAATCGGAGTTTCAGTTTGAGATGATGGGAAAGTTCTGGAGCAGGATCATGGTGAATGTGAATGTAGTAAATGTCACTGAAGTGTATATCTAAAAGGGTGGAAATGGTAAATTTTATATAGTATATAGTTTATCCAAAAAAAACACACAACAAAAACTGCATGGGCTTTTGAGATGATTACCTTACCATATGAGGTCAGGTTTATCATTTAAAATGAATTTTCATGGAAAAAAACACAATATTAATAATAAGTGATTTGACTCTTTGATTCTTCAAAAAAAATTAAAAAGCTCCTGTGCGTCTGGAGTTTACAGACCATGGAAGCAGATAGACAGCTGCAATATCCTTTCACAAATAAGTGTTGGCATCGCTACTGCAGTGAGCAAAGGGAAGACAATAGTGTCCGGAGAAGGTACTGGAGGGTGAAGGTGGTTTGACCCAGTGAGGGGAAGGCCCAGGAAAGGCTCCTCTGCAACAGAAACAAAGTTGCTGAAGGGATAAAGGATGAGAAGGTGAGACAGGGCAAAAGGCAGTAGAGCACTTCAGGCCCTGGGACCAGTGACTCAGGGCTCCTATCCAAGCTAGCCGCGATGATGAAGGCGGCACACGCAGGTTTATTAGGAGAAGACACTCCACACAGAAAACTGTCACAGATGCAGTGTGGTACATTTGATCCTGTCAACCTCCCAGGGAACTTCCATGGTGTCACGCGATGACAGAACTGATCGTTCTTTTCAGACAGCTAAGCTGGACAAAATAGTTAACGCTCCTTCAAAGCAGGATGTGAGGATTGCCAAAATTGCTTTACCCTTCCAAACAATTTTTAAATGACAAATAGGTGAGACGAGCAGGCATAAGAAAAACACTAAGAATTTGTTACCTAAAGCACTGAAACACAGAAGGGTACTGTATTCTTTTGCTGAAGCTGCCATGACAAAGCTCTAGATAAACTGGGGGACTTAAACAATAGAAATGCATTCATTGCCTTTCAGTGCTGGAGGCTCCAAGTCTAAGATTAAGATATTGGCAGGGTTGGTTTCTTTTGAGCGTGGTGGGGGAAGGATCCATCTCCTGCCTCTCTCATAGATTCTAGTGGCTTGCTGGCAATTTTTGGTATTCCTTGGCTTTAAAGAATCACCCCGGTGGGGTGTAGTGGCTCATGCCTGTAATACCAGCACTTTGGGAGGCTGAGGCAGGAGGATCACTTGAGCTCAGGAGTTCAAGTCCAGCCTGGGCAACATAGGAAGGCCTTATCCCTGAAAAAAAAAAAAAAAATAGCCAGGCCTGCTGGCATGCACCTGTAGACTCAGTTACTCGGGATGCTGAGGCAGGAGGATCAATTCAGCCTAGGAGGTCAAGGTTGCAGTTAGCAGTGCTTGTGACACCGCACTCCAGCCTGGGTGACAGAGAGAGACCCCATGCCTGTGTGTGTGTCTCTTCATCCGAATTTCCCCAGATAAGGACAGCAGTCATATTGGATTAGAGGCCCGCTCTACTCCAGCAGGACTGCATCTTAGCCTAATCAATTACATTTTCAAAGGTGCTATTTCAGGGCAGTAAAGGAGATTTTATAAAATACTTCTTATGAAAAGGGAGAATTTATTCTCATAGTACTGACCACTAACAGGTGCCTCTGATTGTCTAAGGAAGAAATGCAGAAGATCTAAGCTAAAGCTTTGGCAACAGAGGAATGTGACCAAATAAGGTCACATTCTGAAGTACTAGAGGCTAAGACTTCAACATATGAGTTTGGGGGAGGGAACACAGTTCAACTCATACCAGATACCATACATTTTCTATGCATACATAAACTGTAGGTGAATATGTGAAAGCTCTGGAATGATATATACTCAATTGTTGACGTTGCTTGCCTCTTAGAATGAGTGTGCACTAGACTAGGGTGGGGGTGGAAGTCAAAGGGAATTTAACTGCACCTGTAAAAATCTTCATTTTTTACAAGGAGGAGACAATCGTGCATTGCTTGTGTAAGTAAAACTTCATAGAAGTAAATTGAAGTTTTGCCGTGGTTCCCAATAGAAACACTACCCATTGCCAAGATACGTTTTCTAAACTTGTGGGAGGGTTTGTTGGTAGAGGCACTGCTTTGGAGCACGGCTGTCAGTGAATGGGTAGTAAACGGGGTGCTGGATGTCCTGAAAATGCAGGGACACTTGCCCACATGGGAGAATCGTTCTGTGTCCTGCTACACATTTACATATAAAAACAAATGGGCTGGGTTGGCATGATTTTAATATATATTGGATTTTTCAGGAATGCAACCTTTGCACCTATAAATTATGAGAATATTTGTACTTTATTTGGGTCAGCAATTTCCTGTGAGTTTTCACCTTACTGGAAAATTACATCACCAACAGCAGCATCCCTCTGCGTATTTGAGCCACCCATAGAACATGCTAATGGCCTTTGGTAGGCTGCATTTGCAGCTCTCACATCGCTGACAGTTTTCCATAGAGGTGCAGTGACCAATCACTTAATTCTGTCATGCCGAGTGTTCATGTCCTGAAACATGTATTATTATATTATAAACCTCTTTTCTAATTGTATTTTTCTTTTACATCAAAGTTGGGACTCTAGATGAATTTTTAAAATACATGTGCAAGTAGATTACATCCCTTGCAAATTTCATTTCAGGGCAGTAAAGGGGATTGTATAAAATATTTCTTACAAAAAGGGAGAATTATTCTCATAGTGCTGACCACTAACAGGTGCCTCTGATCGTGCAAGGAAGAAATGCAGAAGATCTAAGCTAAAGCTTTGGCAACACAGGAAAGAAAATGTATTCAAGAGATACTTTAGAAGTAAAAATCAAAAGGCTGTGATTAAGAAGGGATTGTCGAAATGCCCCGGAGATTTTTAACTTGTGCGACGAGGAGGATCATGGACCCTTTAACTGGACTTGTGCGACGAGGAGGATCATGGACCCTTTAACTGGAAGATGCAAATATGAGGAAGATGATGCCAGAGTCAGCAAGGGACCGCTCAGTCAGGCCCCTGTGGGGCAGGAGGGCGGTGTCCACGAGATAGTAAATGACAGATACATAGGTTTAGTGATCAAGAGATCTCGGGTCGAATGGAACTGCCAATCACTGTGGGAGCCTAGGAAATGGGAAGTGTGTAGAAGAAGATGGGGAAAGCCAAGAATAAAACCCGAGGAACACCGCAAAGGGCACACATCAATGAGGAAGGGCATGGAGCAGACCTCTCAGTTTTCCATTTTCTCTCCCTGTGGGGCTGGAAGCATCTCAAAATAAAAAGCAAAAAGCAAATAAACAAAAACATCCAAATGTTGTGACTTCAATTGCCTTGGTATTCCCCACATTACCCAGCAGGACCCTGGGTTCCCTGTCAGCCTCTAACAACCCTGGTCAGCTGGTATCCCACAGCCCTTTTCCTTTCTGGAACCTTCAGGAAGGGGAAAGAACGTTCCTGCTGTCATTGGGTTTTGCCAAGCAGAGGTGTCTCCTAGTCTGTTGGAAGATTTCTCCTGAAGCTCAGGGAGCGTTCAAGGCTCAGAGTTCACTCGCAGGCAGAGAGATCATCTTCACCTGACCAGAGTTAGGGCTGTGCTAAGCAGTGGCTATCACACTCAGAAAATGCATTTGCAAAGTAGAGAACTGGTGATGTGTCACTTGTGAGATAGGCCATCTTCCTCTGTATTGGATAAACCATAGCTAAATTTAACAGCAGAGGAAGTGTCATTTCCAAAGACCTCATTCAGCCAGAACCCAGGAGAAACGCCACGCACATTCTCCCAAAGCCCAGACTCTGCACCCCAGGGACCCTCCCTCTCCTGAGTGTGACGTCACAACCTCAGGGACACTCCCTCTGGCTTCCTCCCACATCCCACTGCCCGACAGAACGTACAACATGGAATAGCTCTGTCACCGAGGGCACATACCTGTGGTCACATAAACACATAAACACATTCACTAGCAGCCACTTTCTCAGGCACTGGCTCTGAGGCAGCCAGGGGAGACACCACTGAAAATCCACTATGGCGCTGCCTCCACTGTCCACTCCAGCAGGAAAGAGGTTCCAGATGTGTCCTCTGCTAAACCGGTAGCAAAGTCAGACTGTCAGAATCGGACCCCGAGCACAGGTTCCCCATCCTCACAATCTCTCTGGACACTATAAGGCGGCTCTGCATGGCTATGTACAGTTTCAACACAAGGTTGACAATTTATTTTGAGTTTACGGGTCCTGTTTCTGTTTTGTTGCTTGGAAATAATGTTGCCTCTGTGTGTGTGTCTGTGTGTGTGTGTGTGCGCACGCGCACACACGCATGTGCATGCATACATAAAGGGACAGGGTAACAAAAGACACGGGGGAATAGAACAGGTAATTTTGTTTTTGTTACAGAAAGGTTTCTGGCATTTTGGGCAAACTATAATGATACTGGCATCCTACATCAACCCGGGAAATTCAATAAACGTCAAGGACCAATATCCTATCCTTATTTAATCTTTATTTAGGTAAATATGTCAGAAATGTGAGAACAGACCTGGCACGGTGGCTCACACCTGTAATCCCAGCACTTTGGTAGGCCAAGGAGGTGGTGGGTGGATCAACTGAGGTCAGGAGTTCGAGACCAGCCTGACCAATATAATGAAACCCTGTCTCTACTAAAAATGCAGAAAATTAGCTGGGCTTGGTGGCACATGCCTATAATCCCAGCTACTTTGGAGGCTGAGGCAGGAGAACTGTTTGAACCTAGAAGGTGGAGATTTCAGTGAGCTGAGCTCACGCCATTGCACTCCAGTCTGGGCAATAAGAGCGAAACTCTGTCTCAAAAAAAAAGAAGAAGAAAGAAAGAAAGAAGAAAGAGAGAAGGAAGGAAGGAAGGAAGGAAAGAAAGAGAAAGAAAGAAAGAAAGAGAAAGAAAAGAAAGAAATGTGAGAACAGGCACATTACTCAATATTGTCTTAGATTTATATTAATAAGTATTCAACTGGAATAGCTTTAATTCTATATGTCTATGCTTTATGGGTTTTTAACCTTTGAAATAGCTATACTTTGATATCTTTATCTCTCCTTTGTTCATTGGGATAATGGTTTAAAAATCTCACTTGAAAGTAGAATTAAAATGGTAAAATATCATGACAACCTGAGAAAGGGAAACAATAAATAATGTCTGGAATTCTCTGTAAATACGCAGCTTTAGCTGGGAGTTCTGAACCTAAACATCTCTGTTCAGAATTGATCATTCTCCAGAATTATTGCAAGGTAAGCCAAAACCTTTAAATCAGACCCTCCACCGAGCAGCAGTTGAGGAGCCCCTAGATCCTGAAAGAGGCTACACTTGTCATTTACAATCTATTCAGAGCCACTGTGTACCTGAGAATATAAGAAGAGTCGTTGTCGGCTGAGTGATCTTGAGGATACTTAACCCCACAGGTCCTCAGTTACTTCCTTTGTAAAGTGAAAGATTAGACCAGTCCCTTGCAGCTCAGATTTTCAGTTTAATTTTTAAAAACCTAAGCCAGATTAAAAGTCATCACTCAGTTTGTAGGCTTTGGGGTCTCTATACTAGCTTATAATCCTAAAGACCTTGACACCTTCTGTCGGATGAGACCATTTGCCCTGTGCCACCAGGCTTCTAAAACCTACCCCAGTGCCTCAAAGGGGATACTCAAAAGAAAAAGATCCTTACCTTCTGGGAGAGTGAGATGCACCAACTAAAACAGGGAGTATGAGCTGTTCCAGACGTTTCCACTCACCTTCTGCCTCCCAGTGCTGTCTGCCAAGAATTCCCCATAATTCAACTAAAAAGGGCATTGTCTTAGTCCAATTTGCATTGCTATATAGGAATATCTGAGACTGGGTAATTTATAAAGAAAAGAGACTTATTTGGATCACAGTTCTGCAGGCCGTACAAGAAGCATGGCACCAGCATCTACTTCTGGTGAAGCCTCAGGAGGCTTACAGTCATGGTGGAAGATGAAAAGGCAGCAGGCTTACATGGCAAATGAGGGGTAAGAGAGAGAGAGAGAATGAGGTGCCAGGCTCCTTCAAACAACCAGTTCTCACATGAACTGATAGAGCGAGAACTTACTCATTACCACGAGGATAGCACCAATATATTCATTAGCGATCTGCCCCCATGATGCAAAAACCTCCTGCTAGACCCACTCCAATGGTAGAGGTCACATTTCAACATGAGATTTGGAGGGGGCAAAACATCCAAACCATATCAAGCATCAACGTTCCCTTTGGTCAAAGAAGAGAGATTTGCTCACAATTGTCAATTATATATTTTATGCTAGACGTAAAGTTTCTCCCTAAAGACTGAACTTAATTTTAAGTTTGCTTGGTCCACCAGTAGATTTTCCTATGTGATAGCTTCCTTTAAACTTAAAGAAGAATTTCATCATTGCATTAAACATTGTGATCCAATTAATCTAAGCGGTGAACATAAAATCATACTAAAAAGTTAACCATTAGTCAAACATATGATAATTTCTTTTTAAAAACAGTTGCTTTAATTACACAGTTAACTATGCGCTCATTTCTGATTGTAAGAAATTGAAGTAATGTAGATACAAGTCAAGTCACTCTAAAAATATTCCCTCCGGCCCTATTCTTTTACTAGGTATAATACCTTTAATGAATTTAGTGTGTATCCACTCAACCCTTTTTCTATGCATGATGAAAATACATAAATAAAAACTTTTGTGTCAGCTCTGTATTTTTACATAAATAGAATAATCATTTACTTTGTGAATGTTTTTAATTAGCAAGAAGTCTTTAGATATTTCCTTCAGTGTAGATATAGATTTCTTGCATTAAAATATTGTTGCATAATATTCCATAATATGGATTGTGAAAGTTTTAATTATTGCCCTACTAGTGGAAATTCAGGGATTTTTGAAAAAAAATTATTCTATAAAATACCACAGGGAGCAGTTTTATACATGCCTTCTTGCACACATGTGGCTGTGTTTCTTTTGGGTAGACACCAAGAAGTGAGATTGTTGGCTCAAAAGATATATGCAATTTTAAAAGGTTTGGCAAAATGCCCTACAAAAAAGGCAAGACAGAGTTAAATCCCGACCAGAAATTTAATTTAGAGAAGAGAGTTACTTTTCTTCTATGCCCTTATCAATATGTAATGTTATTTAATTTTGGAGTATTTCCCAGTCTAAGAGATGAAAAATCAAAGCTCATCTTAAATTGCATTTCCTTGATTACTAGTGAAGTTGTACATTTTTAAATACATTTATTTGTTATTTCCATTTCATCTTATGTGCATTATCTATTCATATCTTTTTTTCCTGATAGACTTTTTCTTATCAAACTATAGACATTCTTCATATGTTGTTATATTCATCCTTTTTCTACTACATATGTTAAAACTCCTTTCTCCCAGTTTGATGACAGTTATTTGACTTTTTCTATGGGATCTAAAGAAGATTTTTCTTCTCGTCTTTAAATTTTCTGTATATGAAGCTCCAAATGCGTGGATACATTTGCATAAATCTTAGCCTATAGGTCCACTGGCCCTCCCTTATCTGTAGTTTCCCGTTCCAAGGTTTCACTTACTCTTGGTCAACCACGATCCAAAAATATGAAAATAGTTTGAGAGAGAGAGAGAGACCACATTCACAGAACTTTTATTAGAGTCTCTTGTTCTATTTTATTATTAGTTATTATTGCTAATCTTTTACTGTGCCTAACTGATAAATTAAACTTTTTCCTAGGTGTGTATGTATAGGAAAAAACAGAGTACTGTATTTATAAGGTTCCATTCCATTGGAGGTTTCAGGGATCCACTGGGGGTCTTGGAAGGTATCTCTCACAGATAAGAAGGAACTATTTTACTTTGTGAAGTTCAGCCTTTTTTACTTTGTCCTTTCTTTCATTTGTCTCAGTTCTTTCTCTTTTGCTGATCTTGGCTCACATTCGTCTCCTGCCCTCCCTACCTCCACTCCAGCTATATGGAAAGTAAAAGGAAAACCATGGGAAGACTGAAAAAGTAAAAATGGAAAAACAAATACCAGGTAAATACCACCAACTCAAAGAAAGTTGTTACAGATATGTTACCATCAGAAAATATCAAATTTAAATGTAAAGTATTATTAGGAATAATGAAGGTCACCACACAATGATAACTGATTCAATTCACCAAAAAGGCATTCTAAACTTTATGCACCCACTAACGAAGCCTTAAAATACACACAGCAAACTCTTACCAGATTTTTGGTTTG
This sequence comes from Piliocolobus tephrosceles, assembly GCF_002776525.5. Lineage (NCBI taxonomy): Eukaryota > Metazoa > Chordata > Mammalia > Primates > Cercopithecidae > Piliocolobus > Piliocolobus tephrosceles. The sequence goes on from NC_045447.1 coordinate 100,884,408, forward strand.
GATCTGTGTCTCACACCAACAACCCTCATGTTGAATAGTAGTCCCCAGTGTTGAAGGTGGCGCCCGGTGGGAGGTGACTGGATCATGGAGGCTAAGTTCTCACAAGTAAGTTAACAGTATCCCCTTGGTGCTATTCTCATGATAGTGAATGCATGAATTCTCACGAGATCTGGTTGTTTAAAAGTGTGTAGCACCTCCCCTCTCTCTTGCTACTGCCCCTGCCCTTAAGATGCCTGCTTCCACCTTTTACTCCATGAGTAAAAGCTCCCTGAGGCCTCCCCAGAAGCAGATGCTGCCATGTTTCCTGTATAGCCTGTGAATTGTGAACCAAATAAAGATCTTTTCTTTATAAATTATCCAGTCTCAGGTATTTCTTTATAGCAAATGTGAGAACAAACTAATACAACAGATTAAAAAGAAAAATTGCTTACTCAGAATTGTCTTTTCTGCTGTTTTCCTCACTACCGAGTTGATTTTCATAACACTGACAAAATAGAGTGAGAATGAGGTTTAAAATACGTGAGAAGAACAGGTATCTTAAATTACATAATAAATTATATCCGTTTTTCTTGAAAAACAATGTCAACCAAGAGGATCGAAAAAGATCATTTTGTCTATGAAGGAATAAGAGAAATAAAAGTAGATTTAGAGGGAAGATGCTTGAAGGAAGTGAGAAACCAAACTTTCAAGGAAAATTCCTGAAGATTTTTTTTGCTGGGTTTGGCAGTTTGTGTGTGTTTTGCATTTTAATTACAAAGTAAAGTGTTTTCAACACTTGGTTAGGGAATCATTCATAATTGGGACCTTCCCGACCACAGTCAGCAAACCTTCATTCACCTCCAGGAGGTTTGGCAAATCAGAACAGGGCCTATCTGCCAGGGCGCTGTGGTCCTCGTCAAATACAGCAGCCTCACTATTGGCACAGTGGCACACTTTTGCTTAAGAGGTGGCCTCAGCTACCAGAGGCTGAGACTAAAATATCTCTCAGGCTGGTGAGAAAGTAGGTAAATTCATAGCACAGACACCGGCCTCTGTGGAAGCTGTTCACTTGGAGCAAGTCTGCATGAGGCTTGTGGAAAGAAGAGAAGTTTATGTGATCCCACATCACAAGCAGAAAAACTGCTGTGGAACATTCAGCTAGTGGCTCTTGTACTTTTCCCACTCTGAAGTGTGGGGGCAAAAGTATATATGCCTCTAAAGATTGCTCTGCACAAAGATTTATCCAAAAGAGAACAGAATAAGTGTATTTAAAATAAAAAGAACCAAGAGCTTGTTTGCAAATTCTTTTACCAATAAGTGTTAGTCACGTACAAAATATAATACTTTTCAAAATAAAATACTTTTACCATTAACACCTCTATCCCACAAAATGTGGGTTCTAATAATTCCTTATTATATTGTTTCTCACTCTACTGTTATCGATGACTAAAGTTTCACAAACCAGAAATATAGGAAAAGAAAAGCCAGTAAAATTGGAGAAAGGAGAGGAATATGTAAATACATGAAGATCACCAGGCTGCAAGTTGGAGACTTTCATCCTCAAGAGCTTTTAGGTGACACACAACGCATCTTTAGAAGGCCATAGTCACATACATTGTTAGGCATCATCATACAGATCTTTAGTAAGGATCACCTTTCCAGAACCTTCTGGAGAGCTTCTAATCTTCTTTAATGCTTTGAGTTCACTTGCTGAATCTCATTAAGACATCTCAGGATCTTTGCTGGTGAGAGTTTCAGCATATAATATCGTGAAGAACCAAGAAACAGACTTTGAAAAGAAAAACCTGCACTCTGGAAAACCATTTTTGGTATAAGGAACAGTGTGGTGAAATGAGGGCCAGGGCACTTGGCTGTTAACCCCAGACGCCTCCAGGGCTGGGACTTCTGGTACTTCCTGGGCTTTGGTGGGTCTCTGCTGTACTCTCGGAATAATGAGGCTTCTGTTCCAAATTTGAAACACTATGAGTCTCATCAGCCTCATCCTTTGCCTCCTGCCATCTTCTCTTGAAGGTTGGGGTCAATGACTTCAGAGAAGATGGTCCTTGTCTCTAGGCAAAGGCAATTTAAATATTCCCAAACTTAGGTTGCCCTCGCTGCTATGTACTTCTGGTTTTTGAATCCAGCTCTGGAAATCACTTCTTTGTTCTGTTCCTGAGACTTAGCTTCTCCCTCCAGCCTTGTTCTGGAAACTGAATCCCTACCTCCTTCTAAGCTGAATTGCATTTCCCTCAACATGCCCCCATAACGTTCTGTGCTTATCCCCATCACGGGGCTCATAAACAAACACATGCATAAATAAAGGGAAATTTAAAAAATAAAATAAAATAAAGGGAAATTTTAATGATGTATTGCAAATGATGTAGTAAATGCACAAATAATAAACACTAGGAACCCCACAGAGATACTGTGATGATGTGCTTTACAGAGCTTATTTCAAAAATGGTCAGTTTGTTACAAAATAGGTATAGAGTTAAGGAAAAGAACATGCTGTAACAAATGGGCTAAGGAAAAGAACATGGTGTCACAAAGGGGCCCCATCAAAGGATGGAGCAGGTCATGATGTGGCCACTCAGATTTCTCTCTCAAAAGAGAGAAATGTTTCTGATTCTGATGGATCCATCCCTGAGTTCTTAAAATTCTTGAGCATTCTGTATTTGTTGTTTCTTCCCTGTTCCTTATGGCACTTCCTATATCCCTGTATTTGCACACATTACAATGGTTTGTTGGGAAAAGGTAAATATATACTCAAATATATACACAATTAATTAAACAAAAATGCCCGCAATGTGATTTTACAAATCATAGAAGGTATTTGAAGCCAGGGTTACTCACATTTCTAAACCCTGGAATCAAGCTTTTCGGGAAAACATTACTAGAAAAGAGACTACAACTGGTAGAGAATACATGGTGTGAAGCACACCAGAGGGCAGAAAACATGGGAATATTTGGACGAAAGTATCTATTTTCCCCCTCTGTTTTGTCATGTCTCGTGATTTATTTATGATGTTTGGCTTAAGCAAGAGCTTTTGATGACAAAAACCGTGATTTCTCTCTTAGACCAGTGTGTATGAATCTTTTTTTCATTATCGCCCTCTGAAAGCATTATTAGACATTTTTTCCCTAATCATCCCCCAGTGAAATTATAATACCACAGATAGGCTGCATATCAGTTTCTGTACTAGATGTAAATAGTTATACATAAAACAACAGTATTTTTTCACTCCCACTGGGGAACTAATTATTGCCTCCTTGCAGATGACACTGCTCCTGATATAGTTTGAATGTTTGTCCCTGCCCAAATCTCGTATTGAAAGGTAATCCCTAGTGTTGACCTTGGGGCCTGGTGGGAGGTGTTTGGATCATGGGGGCGGATCCCTCATGAATGTCTTGGGCCACCCCCTTGGTGATAAGTGAGCTCTTGCTCTGAGTTCACACAAGATCTGGTCATTTAAGGGTGTGGCCTCCTCACTCACTCACTCTTACTTTCCATGTGATGTGACTGTTCCCTCTTCACCTTCCGCCATGATTGTAAGCTTCCTGAGGACTCCCTAGAAGCTGAGCAGATGCCAGCAGCATGCTTCCTGTACAACCTGCAGAACTGTGAGCCAATTAAATCTCTCTTCTGTATAAATTACCCACTCTCAGGTATTTCTCTATGGCAATGCAAGAACAGACTAATACAGCCTCTTGAGAATGCATGTTTTATATCATGGTAAACAAAATGCCATATAAGCTGCTGAAGCATGAGCGATCATAGACACCAATGGGACCCACCCTTAATGGACAGTTACAGACCAGAAAAAAAAAATGGGAAGACAGAGGCCTGGCTTCTTGCATGTTCCCCTACTACATGTATTTATTAAGGTTAAAATAAAGTAAATCACAAAATCTGAAGCATATCAGCCAAAGAAAATATCAAGTCAACAAAAAAAGTATAACAGAAAGAAAATAGAATTGATAATAGAGGATAGTCTCCTGAAAATTCTTGGAATCTTTTCTTGAGAGGGAGAAGATGGGGATAGGAAATGTAAAAGGAAAAATGGAGAAGTTGGAAAATGAAGTAAACATAATGTCTTTGAAAGTGTTATTTACATCAGGATTTTCAGAAGTGGACTTTTATATATGGAAGTTGTTCCTTGCTCCCAGTCAAAGAAGATCCAGCCCCAGCAATGGAGTCCATTCTGTGACCTGGGATCTGTGAGAATGGCATGGAGAGAAAGGAGCACTCCACAAGGAAGGAGCTGAGATTAAACGAGGAGAAGGAACCGTGCATGCCCTCGACACAGCTGACTTAAAAGTGACACTGTCTTTGTATGTTTCATCTTTCAGAATACAGACAACCAGAAGACAACAATGGCTCAAGGAAAAGTTAAATGTTACTTGATCCTATTCAATAATAGCATAAGACCAATAAAATTTATGAAACACGAATGTATACGTATGTATACATATCTATACACATTTTTTTGTTAGATGGAGTCTCGCTCTTGTCACCCAGGCTGGAGTGCAAAGGCACGATCTCGGCTCACCGCAACCCCTACTTCCTAGTTCAAACAATTCGCCTGCCTTACCCTCCCAAGTAGCTTGGATTACAGGCATGCTCCACCACGCCCGGTTAATTTTTTTTTTTTTTTTTTTTTTGTATTTTTTAGTAGAGATGGGG
>NC_045447.1:100889170-100938063 GCF_002776525.5 Piliocolobus tephrosceles
AAAGCCCAAGAGAAATTCAAGGTAGAATTATTGACAATGGTCCTGGGATTGGACACTGTCTTCTACTAGTTCCTGCTTCTACTTAATGACCTTTCCTTTTTCATCACTTTGCTGGCATACATAGGTCTACCCTCTGCCCCCTAAATGAGGCAGGTGGCAAGGCCAATTTCTGTCTTCCTTTCGGCTCTGTGCGCTCTTCCTTGACTAGCCCCAGAGTTCTTGGTTCTTCAGCTATCTTCTCTAGACAGACTTCTCCCTAAACCATCCTTCTGGCCTGACATGTCTCCTGATCTCCAAACTTAATTTCCAAATGCCTGCTGGATATGTTTAGATGGATTTCCTTTCCACACCTTCAAATCAAGATAAACAAAGCAAAACTCACCACCATAAAACCTTCTAGGTTCCTTATTCCTGTTACATAAACTTCACAAAAGTTTATGACATGCATGCCTCTCTGTTGTCACCCATGTGCCCAGTTAATGAACGTGCTGTTCCATTCTGCCTCTGATGTCACTCACAGCTGTTTTCGTCATTGTCCTTCAGCTCTGAACCTCTCATCTGGACTATGGTATGGCAATTGCATTATCATTGGTTTTCTCCGATCCCGCTTTCTTGGAATCATTCTATGTGCATTTTTTTCAGAATAATCCTCTTAAGACTTACATTTTATCAGGCCACCCAACGAAAAAACTTAAATAGTTTTCAATTTGTAATCATCCTGAGTCAACATTGTAGCTCCCTTTACTCTTCTTCCAAACTATCACCCCACTAAGTTTCTACAATCCCTTATAATCTTTCCCACAGTGAATAATAATCACTCTCTCTCATACACACACTGACGTGTCATCAATCCTATCAATCCTCCAATGCAGGATGAGTTTCAATTTTATCAACTTCAGAGAAATTTGAGAAAGTTATTTCATCACTGAATCTCCAGGGTGACTGATTTTGCTTCAGCTAGCCATAACAGCTGCATTCCGATGGAAAGCTGGATCCTGTTTGAGGTGGACTCAGGATAGAAATGCTGTGTTTGTGTTGATAGTTTGTCCGGGTGTTTCCCCAAGAGAGCAGGTGGGGGGATCAGGGAATGTGCACGTGGAAGCACATGTAGAAACATCTGCTCATAGATGCCATCTGTTTACTCGGTATGCCTGCAAGTTTACGCTTCCCAAGCCTTAAGTACTTGTGCAGTGACTGCTGTTTCACGTGCTGTTTCTTGTCACCACAAAGTAACAACAGCAACAAACGATGATGATGGTAATGATAGTGGTGATGCTGCTTTGATAATGATGAAGGCCCAGCACATCCGCATAATCCTCTACAATTCGTAAATACAAGGAATGACGGACAGAGAGAAAAAATTAAATATGGGCAAAAGGAGGGCAGGAACACTCTAAAATTAAAAATGGTAAAACTAGGCCGGGAGTGGTGGTTCACAACTGTAATCCCAGCTACTCAGGAAGGGGAACGGAGGCAGGAGAAATGCTTGAACCCGGGAGGTGGAGGTTGCAGTGAGCCAAGATCGCACCACTGCACTCCAGCTTGGGCAACAAAGCGAGACTCCATCTCAAAATAAATAAATAAAAATAAAATTAAAGAACACAAAACTGACGGGAAGAAGATCCTAATCCCCATTGCAAGATTGGGGCCAGGAGCTACACCCCACTACTCTAGGACCTAATTCCAAGTTAATGATGAGGCTCAAGAGGGAATCTAGGTGCAATCCACATCCATTTCTGTGGAAGAGTCTAGATTCCGTGGTAGAAGTTCCAAGATGTCAAGTTTCTAGTCCCAATTGTAGGCCTTTTATAACATTATTTCTCCATCCCTGCGATGCCTTCAGGGAATAGGATAGTTGGCCTACTCCTAAAATCCCTTAGCTCACTCAGTCCCTTGCAGCAATGAACTCCAGCTTTGCGTGAGTGTGTGTGTGTGTCTGTGTGTGTTATTTTGCTGGACTGTTTCTTTGGGGAAGGAAGCCAGGTTTTCAAGTTGATGACAGAACAATTCAGCACAGTGTCTTGCAGTCTCTCGGGGCACTAGTCATGGAGTAGAGCAGAGGACGCCAGAGGTACCCCGGCATCTGCTTGTCAGCTTCACCTGTGTGAATTTTATCAAGTCAGAGATCGTGATCAGGTCCCAGTGGTTGGGACTGGAGTTGTACTGAACATAGATGCCTTTATTATTCTCATTGACTTGCAACTTCACGTGTTTGTCTACTACAGCTTCTGATCTGCAGCCCAGAAACCTGATGTTATGAGATGCTGACTAATACCTTTCCATCCCTGAAAATCATACAATTCCTTGAACACTGAGGAAAATGCTGTAGAGTGTTTTTTACCGAATCTTTTTTTATCCTAAATCAGGGTGTCCCAAGTAAACAAATAAACAAAAACAAGATTTGGTAAAACAGCTTTTATTACAGCATCTGAAAACCTGGAACATCTAGACAAGAGAATTATAGCTCATGTTGAAAATCACACCAGCATGACTCAGGTATGATTGCATGTGATGCATGTGACACATGATGTTAGTGTCATAGGCTGGACTGCAAATTGACCAGTGGGTGATGCCTTGACAGCCTAAGCAACTTAGAAGGTGTGATGTGGATAAAACAATCAAACAGCCACAGAACGGACTCTGCAAAGGAGCTGGGCATGACGTGAAAACCTCATCACTTTCATAGACGACATTTACGACTGAGTCAGAGACACGAGAATTTGAAAGAGAGTTCCAAAAAAGTAAGAAAAGGCACGTGCCAGTGGATAACACGGCAGGCTCCCCTTCAGAGTACTTTGAATCAACCTCACTCTCCGTTCTGCGGAAACTGTAGCAACAAATGCTTGCAGGAGATTTTTGTTCTACCTCTACCTGCGGCTTAATGAGGAGCTCCTACAGAGCACACATTACACAGACATATGTAGAAAGATGTCTTGTAATTCTCTACAAAAGAATTACAATTCTTTGGTTTTTGTTTTTTGTTTTTTCCGAGATGGAGTCTCACTCTGTCACCCAGGCTGGAGTGCAGTGGCAGGATCTCAGCTCGCTGCAACCTCCACATTCCAGGTTCAAGCGATTCTCCTGCCTCAGCCTCCTGAGTAGCTGGGACTACAGGCACGTGCCACCACACCCAGCTAATTTTTTATTTTTAGCAGAGATGGGGTTTCACCATGTTGGCCAGGCTGGTCTCAAACTCCTGGCCTCAGGGGATCCACCTGCCTCAGCCTCCCAAAGTGCTGGGATTACAGGCATGAGCCACCGCGCCTGACCTTCTTTGGTAAGTTTTTAAGGAGAAGAGTGTGCATTGCAAATTCATTTTCAAACTATCTGAACTGATGAGAAAAATTAACCCACTCAGCTTTCTAACCAAAAGTATTTTTTCCATTTTCTGATCAACTTGATGCTTTAAATTACTAAAAAAAAAAAAAAAAAAAAAAAAAACACTTCATATCTGCAGTATACATCTATATTAAATACAGCATTTTCTGAGCCTGATATTCTCTTGAAACCAAGGCATTCCCTTACATCTCACGTTTGGTACCAGAAGACATTATTACAAAACATGTTTCTTTTGAGTCACTCTGCTGTTCTTGGAGTAAACATATTCAGAGACTTAGATACCTGGGTCAGGTCCCAGATATTCCATTATTTTTTATTGTAGAAACATTAATTCCTCCACTCTGCTGCTTGTCGGAATAAAGCTGCTAATGTGTTTGTACCCACAAACTCCCACCTTTGAAAAAGAACTTGCAATTCTAAGAAATGTAGATTCCAGCCAGGCGCAGTGGCTCATGCCTGTAATCCCAGCACTTTGGGAGGCAGATGCAGGTGAATCATTTGAGGTCAGGAGGTCGAGACCAGCTTGGCCAACATGATGAGACCTGGTGTCTACTAAAAATACAAAAATTAGCCAGGAGTGGTGGCCAGCACCTGTAATCCCAGCTACTTGGGAGGCTGAGGCAGGAGAATCACTTGAATCCAGGAGGCTGAGGTTGCACTGAGCTGAGACCATGCTACTGCACTCCAGCCTGGGCAACAGAGTCAGACTCCATCTCAAAAAAATAAATAAATAAAATAAAGAAAGAAATGTAGATTCCAGAAAACAAGAGACTCCCTGAGGGTTGTGTATCCTCTTCTACATTACATGGGTCTCCATCATTGCATCTCTCAAGGTCTTTGCTGCATCATTAAGAAATTAGGGCAGTGACAACCTCCCAGATTCTGGCAGGTATAACAGACACTCAACCAACTTTTTGTTTTGTTAATTTTTTTATATAATATATCTTCTGGACAAGGAAAATTCTCAGGCTGAGCACTTGTCAATGCAGATTCAGCTGTGAGAGACTTGTCACTATGTATTAGTGGCTTGCCTTCTTCATTCTTGGAAGTAAATGTAAGGTATTTGCTTATTTTCTGTGTAACTTCTTATGCCAAGGGAAAAGTCCCAGAAAAAATAAGCATGATGGACCTCGAAAACATTCTGCTAAGTGAAAGAAGCCAGATGAGAAAAACCACATATTGCAAGATTCCGCTTGTATAAAATGTCTGGAACAGGCAGATTATGTATAAAGACAGAGAGTGCATTTGCCTAGATCTGGGGAGGGAACAGGGATTTACTGCAAGTGGGCCCAAGGGATTCCTCTGGGGTGATGGAAACATTTTAAAACTGGATTGTGGTGGTGGTTGAACAACTCTATAAATTTAGTAAAAAGTAGTTGAATTATACACTTTAAACAGATGAATTTTATAGTATGTAAAAAATAGAACAGGTATCTAACAACATAATTATCACCTTCTAACATATGGAATATACTATGTTCAAAAGAAAGCAGTAAGTCACCCTGTAATTGCACACCTGCACACAAAGAAAATTCAAAGAACTTGCTTCATTTTATATTTCAGTAAAAGCTCATGTCATGCTTCAACTATACAATAATTTCTCCTTCAGCCTACAGTATACTCAATTATATTTTTAATCTATGATTATAATCTAAGCCTGCATTCTAAGGTTTATTGGGATTCCTAGGGAAATTCCAAGCAAATTTATTGGAATTACCCATTTTAAGCATTACCCAAGAATTACATGCTTTTAATATTTTTATGCCATCACTCACGTTTGAAAGTTTCAAGAATAGTTCAAAGAATTCCATATACCATAGCCAGAATTGCCAGTTGCTACACTTGCCACATATTCTTTGCCATTCTTTCTCTGTAGATATTCTTAAATCTTTTTTATTTTTCACATACAAACAGATTGCATGTGCACGACAAAAATAACACAATTTAGATACATGTAATAGCCCCCACACTCTTACTCCCTAGAGAAAGTCATTATGAAAAATTTCTGGAATATTCTTCATAGTTTTTGAGGGAAGCAAACGAAATAATCCATGTTTAAAGTGCTTTGCAGATTGTAGGTTACATGTAATATGAGTTACTACCAAAGTCAATACAATCAATTCTAGTTTCCTCTTACAGCTGAATCGGCAATAACCTGGCACACTGTATTCCATTTCATGTATGGAGTGACCTCTTGGAAGACAATGTGGAACTCGGGGTGGCCAACAGATGAATTAACTGATTATTGGACTGAATGAAATTGCTAAACTGAAAGTCCTAGCAAAAACAGAAGAAATGACTAACAAAGCACTAACAAAGCAATGATCACACGCTCCTAGTATATGCATCATATGACATTCAGAGAAAGACAGAGCCACTTGTACTTCACAGATCCATACAAGGGAAATGGAACAACATCGCTCAGTGTGCTCTGTAATTATTTTTCCTGGCCATCCATTCCTAAGGCTTTGGCCTCCCATCAATGATCATTGTGTACTTAGAATCACAACAGACAGCATGGCTGATGCCAGCGCTAATCTGAGTCAGTTCATAGAAAGGACCCTGACCATAGCCCTGCTGACAGTGGAAAGAGAGAAGTGAAAAATAACAGTGAATGAAAACGAGCTACATTAGCAAAGGACATGTTAAAACAACAGCCACCTCAAGAAGTGCCCCCACTTCCGTGTTTACAGTGTGCTTTCCTCCTGCAGCCACCCAGCTTAAAGTTTCTCACAGCGAACTCCCCTAGCTTTATGGAACCTCACAGGTCCTGTGCAGACACTCGGTGGGTGTGTAGACTACAATGCAGTGGCTATAAACACAGATTCTTAACTTCCTGGGAAGTGGCTTGAGACAACTCTCACCAAAGGACAGAGGCTTCCAAAGTCTTAGGGAAACTTTGTTCACAGAAAGAGTAGGGTCATTTAAGTGAGTAAATGTGTGTATACCTCTGTGTACACCCAGTGCCTTTGCACGTGTGTGACTCAATGAGTGTCTAAACCATGGCTATCGGGGAAATTATTCACACAATCTCAGCACTGGCCTTAGTCCCTGAGTCACGCCCAGCAGGCATCCGAATGGTTGAAAGAACTGAGCAGACAACATCCTAGGCCAGATCAACATTTGGTACACTCAAGGAAAGATAACAGGTAATCTGATATTCCTAGACACAACCAGACTCAAAAACAAACCTCCTCTCGAGTCTGCTGCAGTCCTTGTTTCAGTGTATTAAAGAGGCTGTCTGCTGACCATGGCAGTATCTCAGCGCTAAGTCGGCCATGCAGGCTGAGCCAGCACTGGGCCTAGGTCATCCTCTCACCTGACCTCTGTGGTTACACCAGAGCAGCATTTTATGTCCATTGGGTCTTTGTTGAGTTTGAGAATGGTTTCGAATAAGTGCATTCAAACAGTTGCCCTATTATTTCCCCTAATTTCTAGTCAATCTAGTGTGATGGTTAAGAGCAGAGACTGTAGAGACAAAATGCCCAGGGTGAATTCCAAGCAATGAACTTCCTTGTGTAAAACGAGGGTCTCAATACCATCCACCTCATGAGACAGAAGGTTAAAAGGACTAATATATGTAAAGTGTTTAGAACTACTTCTGGTATGTGTTAAGTGTTCTTTAAATATTAACTAGCATTGTTATTATTATTAATACCATATTATATTATTTATACAAAACTATACATATATATTTAAAGCTCCTTTACTTTTCTAGATAGCATGAAATTAGGAAAATACATCTAATGGAATGGAAAAGAGAGCACGTGGAAATAGAACAGCAATGGAGAAAGGGGTATGTGTTCTCCCCATGTCCACCCACGCCATCTCTGCTCCCCAGATGTCACCTAAAATGCTGTTTGAAAATTGTCAGTCTGATCATCTCTTTCCTCTGATTTAGAAACAAAAGGTTTCAGCTGGGCGCGGTGGCTCACACCTGTAATCCCAGCATTTTGGGAGGCCGAGGCAGGTGGATCACCTGAGGTCAGGAGTTCAAGACCAGCCTGACCAACATGGAGAAACCCTGTCTTCACTAAAAATACCAAATTGGCCAGGTGTGGTGGCTCATGCCTGTAATTCCAGCTACTAGGGAGGCTGAGGCAGGAGAATCGCTTGAACCTGGGAGGTGAAGATTGCGGTAAGCCAAGATTGTGCCATTGCACTCCAGCCTGGCCAACAAGAGTGAAACTCCATCTGAAAAAAAAAAGGAAAGAAATAAAAGGTTTCCTATCACTCTTGGGTAAGGTTCAAAATAAACATGGAGCCCGGGTGCAGTGGCTCATGCCTGTAATCCCAGCACTTTGGGAAGCCGAGGCTTTTACTTCAAATATAAAAATGACCAGTTCTCCTTTAATCTGTCCATGGGCACATTTACATTAATAGATTTTCTAGCACTAATTAAAATTGCATTCTGGAATATACTCAGCTTGATTATTGGAAGATTGGTTTGCTAATACTTTGTTTAGGATTTTGATATCTATTTTCATGAGTGAATTTGACTTGCAATATTCCAGTGTCATAAAATTAATTGATAAATGTACCCTCTTTATTGACTTACATATTTTAGAATAAGCTATTCATTTCTTGAAATTTAGTAGGTCTTACCTCATGTTTTCATGAGGTCAAGATTTTTTTTTTTTTTTTTTTTTTACCATTTATTCCATTATTTAAATGGTTATAGAGCAACTCAGATTTTCTGTTTTTCAAAGAGTCAATTTTAGAAATAATCTCATGAGTTTATATATGCATTAGGTTCATTATCTTTCACATCTAAGAATGTCCTGATTTCCATTATGATTGCTTCTTTGGCCTATGAGGGCTTTTTGGCCTGTGAGGGCTTTAACCTTCTTCATAATTTCCAAAGGAGCTGTTCCTGTTATCTTTTTATTATTTATCTCTAAATTGTTGCAGTGTGTTCCAAACAATAACCATCACTCATATGTAATTAAGACTTTTTATGGTCTAGTATATGATCAATTTTTTGTAAATGTCCTATGTGCAACTGAGAAGGTAATTTCAGTATTATATATGTCCATTCATGTTTTATATATGTATATGTGTATCCTCGCACTATCACAACATATAAAGATGTTTAAATCTGCTGTCTTGACTTGTTTTGTTTCATTCGTATGTTGATTTGCTAATCAACACTATGTTTATTATATAATTTGCACTAAGGTGGTAAATTTACAAATTTCTGTTTGTAATTATATCAATTTTAGCAGAAAGTATTTTAATGTACATAATTAAGACCATACTATTTAAAATTTAATCTTTGTCAAAACACAGTGACTCTTTGCTAATATTTCTTGCCCTAAAATCTACTTAGACTCATGTTAATATGGCCATTCCAGATGTTTTTTTTGTTTTGTTCTGTTTTATTTGGTTTTTTGGTTGCTTTTCATTTGTAACCAATTTTTTTCTTCATCTTATGACTCTTTTTCTGCATGCTTTTGTTACAAGTGGAACTTTTATAAAAGACATAAAGGTTACTTTTAAAAAGTACTTCTAGTGATCTTTCTGTTTTAAATGGAGAGTTTAATACATTTACATTCAATATGATTTCTGATGTGTTTGGCTTTATTGTGTGGTAGATTGGATTCACCAAAAATTCTGTTTTCTATCCTTGAAGGAAGATTCTCTGAAGGAGAGAATACCCCCCTCACCCACCTGAAGGAGTGCCATGTGACTTGCCAGTGGAAAGTGGGAAAAGTGAGGTGTGGGAGGTGCAATGCTTTGCCTCATTTCCGTTTTCTCTGTCACAAAAACTGACAATGATCAAGACAGAGGCTGCTCTGGGAGCCTGGGACCAAACTGAACCCACAGTATGGACATGAAGAGTGAGCAAGAAATAAACATTTGTTATTAGGACCTGGTCCCAGTGAGGTGGCTTATGGCCCCAGCAGAACCTAGCCCCTGACTAAGACACATTTCTGTAATCATATTTTGAAGATTATTATTTCTATAATATTTATTTTATTTTTCTTTTTTAAAGTGATTTTTATAGCTGTTTTGTTTCTATTATTATCATTGCCTGCCTTGCCTTCCTTGAGGTTTTTTTAGATTGTTTTCCTCCTTATCTCCTTGTTCTCTTGCACTAATAGAGAAATTATACACTTTGCTGTTATACTTTCAGTGACTGCTCTAGAATTTTTTTCATGAATATTTGACTTCACAAAATCTAAGTTTATTAACATCTCAGTCATACAAGAAATTTAGTATGCTCTCATTACAATCCCTCTGCTCCTAATTTATATAGAATTATTGTTCTACATTTTAGTGCCATCTTGAATTGTTAATCCACAAATTAGACATTATTATCACTGTTTTAGCCAGTGAATATTTCATTTTATCCAGACATTGAATATTTTGCTTTTAGCTCAGCATTTCTTCTTGCATTTCCTACCTCTTTTCTGCTCCTAGTATACTGAGAGATTTAAATCATAAATGGATATTGAAGTTTGTTAAATGTTTTTATCTTCATTAATTAATATAATCATTGAGTTTTGTCCTTTATACTGTTACTATGGTAGATTTTATTAATTTTCAAGGATTGAATTAGCCTTGCATATCTGAAATAAATCCCACTTGGTTGTAATGCTTTATTCTTCTTATATATTGCTAAATTTGATTCACTAATAGTTTGTTAAGTGGCCAAGTGGTTTTGCATTCATATTTCATAAAGATATTGGCCTGTGGTTTTCTTTCTCAGTACTGTCTTTGTCTACTTTTGGCATTAAAGTAAGCCTGACACCATAAAGTGAATTGGAATGTATTCCCTCCTCTTCTATTTTCTGGAAGAAATTATAAAATTTGTGTCACTTCTTTAATGTCTGGAAGAAACCAACAGTGAATGCATCCGGTCCTGAAGATTTATGTTTTAGAAGGTTTTGAGCTATGAATTTGCTTTATTTGTTATAGATTATCTATTTTATCTAAAGTGAGTTTTGGTATTTTGCAGTTTTCAAAGATTTGGTTCATTTCACCTACATTAGTTGTAACTGTAGTGTGCTTTTTGTATTCCCTTATCATCCTTTAGATTTTCCATGGATTCTTAGAAATTTCAAAATATAATTATTTTCCTTTTTACCTATTCTATCCTGCCCGAGCCAAGACCAAAACAGGAAGTTTCCCTAACATCGCCCTCTTCTGTGCCAGGATTCTTTTTTTTCTAGTTGTCACAAAAAGGGGTGACCTTTTAGTGTTTTCTGACTGAAGAAGAGTCTCACCTTTTCTTTTTTGCCTGGTTTCTGAGCATATGACCCATTAAAACCCAGGCCAGAGGCTACCTATGACTGAGAAATACACACAGAGAAAATACAAGCTAACCTATCCCAAGGTTCATATTTTCCTTTGGTTTCTAGTCTCCAAAGAATTTTCTGATTTTCTTGGCAGTTCAGTCATCCATTAAAAAAGAGATTTTTGGTTTTGTTTGTTATAATATTTTATCCAACACTCAAAAGTATGTTGTTCTAGAGTTTCTTCAAAATATTAGTCTACCATATCTCTAGGAGCAATGATGAGACAGCAATTTATTGACCGAATTGGGAAAAAAAGGTTTTAAATGTGACTGAGGAAAACCTAGACAATAACGTAGTGAGGACTGCGGCTTGGCTGTGTGTCTTGAAATGTTTAAAACCACATGTCCTATGACTCCAGCAACTTCAATTCTCAGTATCTGTCCCAGGATAACTCCTGCAGACGTGAACAAGAATGCTTATGACAGCCGAGTGTGTAATAATGAAATTTAGAAAACAGTAAAATGTTTATCATTGTGTATAATATTGAAATTTAGAAAACATTAAAATGTTTAACAGTGGGAAGGATTGAATAAATTAAGGGACATATTTATTCTGGAATATTCCAAGCATACTGATATGGGTAGCTCTTAAGAGTTCTTATATTACAGAGTCAGTGCAAGTAAGTGCTTAGCAAAGACTATGTGTTCAATAAATGTAGCAATTGTTATTTTTTTAGGTGTTCCCTGTATTCCCTATCTTTCTGCCTTACAGAAGTGGAATTGGGTTTATGTCAAATGGCATCCACTAAGGCAGCCTCTCTCTCTCTCTCATTCACTCAGAAAAACCATCTGTCAAGGAAGTATGGAATACAAAATGTAACAAACACATTTCATGCTCTATTTTGCTTGTTCTCTTCATTCACTAATCAATTAGGAAAACACTGATCTTTGACTTTGGAATAAAATTAAAACAGATAAATAAATGTAGATAAATATATTTCCAAATAATACACCAATTGAGTCACGTGTCTGGGCTGCATCTAGCACCTTTCTGTTTAAAATGTCTCCCTTTCGACATTTGGCTAAGCAATAAAACTCCCACCAACTTGATCGGATTAATTGACAATTCCTGGTAAACAAGTAATTAAGGCATTTTCTTTCATTTCTACAGAACCCATCTTTGGAACTCATATAAGCTTACTTTGATCAAAGCAAGGGCTGTAAAGGATTAGAGAGGAAGAAGCATTGGACTTTAGTTCACACATGAGTGCAAAGGCAAGATCTCCTGATTAAAACTCCTCACAGGGGAAATCATTAATTCCCTGAACACCAGTGTCTTCATTTTGTTGGAACTTGGAATTGCAACAGATTGAAGTAGGGCTAATATAGGTCTTACTTTAAGTAGAGTATTTGTGTTAAGATTTCAGGTCCCAGTAAACACTATTGCATAGGGCTACTTTATCATCTTATAGGAAACGAACATTTAATATGTTCATGATTCCTATAATACCTTCTAATTGGTAGTATCTGTAATTGTACATTCCAAATGAATACTACATTATTCTTCATGCATTGTCTCTATCAAACGTATTAGATGGAATCTTCATCTTCCAGAATAACTGGGAGAAATTTTACCTGGTAACAATCATGACCAAAAAAAGGGATAGAAGTGTTTATGTTGCTTAAACTCAAAGACTAACTTGCTCATAATGATGTCCACCCTTAGAAGAAGTGACCTGGAGGAGATAAGTTTTCTGTGGTCCTCCCAAATCCTCAAGCAGAGAAAATCAAGTCTGTCAAGTTTCTAACATTCTTCCAGTATCAGAAAAGATAATCCACCAGAATCAATCAGCCCAATCAAAACAGCCTGATCCGGCACTGTCTGAGGTATAGGGAAGTAGACCGCATCACTTCTGCAATCATGTATCTTATAATAAAATAGAAATATAAACCTTAAAGGGCTAGGACACAGACATGTTCAAAGTGCATGGCTCAGACAGTAAACAGAATTCAGAGACAGTAGGAGCAGTGCAAGCTGAAGTGATGTGACTTGACAAGATCTTACTGAGAAAGTTGGTTATCAGTAGGCTTTGAAGGATAAACAGGAGGTAGATAAGCCTGGGAGGGAGACACCCACAACCTTTTAAATGCTTCCCTTCTCTCTAGCCTTGCTCCCTAACCTATACTGCATATCACAGCCTCACTAGCTGTAGCAGACTCTGGGTGTGACTCTGCAATGTCCACCACTTCCATTCCCTACTGAGGAAATTTCTCTGAGCCAAGAGTAGCACTGACTGAGACCCAGTTCTTTAAAACAAACCCCAAGAAGGTCTCCCTTAGTCTTAAAAGAAAATCAAGAAGCCAAGATTTCTCTCCTGTAGGGCAAATAAGTAGGTACAGAGCACGTTAAGAAAATGAAGGAAACTAGCCTTAGGATCATGCCAAAACAATGATTGCTTCATATCATTGACAGTTTCGTGCTTATTTGTTACGGCAGCTGGTAGTATCTTAACTGAGGTAGGGACTGTTGAACTGACCATTGTACATGCTCTGTAGAAACTTTGTCTTGAAACATTCGAAAGTATTTTCCAAACAATTAATATGTTTGTCTAAAAGTAGGCTGTGCTTTTTATTTCCAATGTGTCTATGCATTCTCACATCCCTGTCCTCTCCTAAGACTTTAGAGAATAATCAAATAGTTAGTTGGAAAGACACCTTAGGCTGGGCCTACTGGCTCACGCCTATAATCCCAGCACTTTGGGAGGCCAAGGCGGGTGGATCACCTGAGGTCAGGAGTTCGAGACCAGCCTGGCCAACATGGAGAAACCTTGTCTCTACTAAAAATACAAAATCGGCCAGGTGTGGTGGCACATGCCTGCAATCCCAGCTACTTGGGAGACTGAGGCAGGAGAATCGCTTGAACCCAGGAGGTGGAGGTTGGGGTGAGCCGAGATTGCACCAGTGCACTTCAGCCTGGGCAACAAGAGCAAAACTCCATCTCAAAAAAAAAAAAGACACCTTGGGCATATCTCATTTAACCAACAGTATTTGAGTATCTGCCACATCCGGGGCCTGTGCCGAGCCTTGGGATACAGATGTGGTCCCTGTTCTCTGCTTGCAACACAGGCAACCCAGATGGTCCTGAGGCCTAGCAGATCTCCTCCAAAGCAAAAACAAAACTAAAACATCCAACCAAATTTAGGATGACAGAAGGAACCTGAGCTCCTAAAACATTTCTGAGTCACTGAATCAAACAACTCTGAATCAAACAACTCTGAACCACACAGGCCTATGATCTCTGGTTGTCTGAGCAAGTCTATTCTGTTCTGTTCCATACTTTTTGGTGAAAAAAAAAATCTCATTGAAACTTACTAAACCTATTTCATAAATTCACAAATGGATCATGACCTGCAGTTTGAAGAACACAGCTGTAGCTTTCAAGTATCCAAAGACATAAAGGAATGGATAAATAACTGGCATAGGGCTTGAATCAGCCCCCCTCAAAAATAAAGTCTCTCTAAATTCTTTCACTTTGCATTAAATATTAGTGTGAACATTACAAGACACTGTTTTATGCAATTTCATATAATATTAAAGGAAAGTTCTTTGCCTACATTTCCAAGTAAAAACTGATGCTCCGAGACGTGTGCTGTTGACCCTATTGATTCTCTTACCCAGGACTCTGCTTCTACCCCCAGAACACTCCCTTCCTCAGTAGGAAGTACAGGCTGGGGGGACAAAATCCAAGCTCTGTGGCAGGCTTGGCACAGTCTTTGGGACAAAGCCCCTCCTTACAATGCCCAGGGGAACACTGGAAAATGAGAACAGAATCCAGACTTCAAGCTGTAGAGGCTTAAAAAGGCCACTGCAAGGTTTTATATATGCGAGTTACGTGTTATAATCAGCACCTGGGTAAGCCATTGATAGAATTAAGACTATGAAATTCATGCTTTTGGAAATTTAATTTGTTAGGGAAAGATGAGTCAATAATTGGACGTAAAAAAAGGGATTGGGAACAAACATTTAAAAAAAAATAAAAGAGCTGGTAGTGGCCCAGGACTGAGAGGTAAGGTCTAGGCTATGGCAGAGGAAACATGGTAGGAGAGACTGTCCCCTGGTCTTCTGGGACACTAGTGTATAAAAGTAATTGATTCAACTAAAAGAGTAGGCAGGAATATTCTGACCATTCCTGCAGGAGGTGGGGAAGGCCCTTAAAGCCAAGTTCAACTGGGAATGAGGGGAAGATCTCCACATGTTTACCCTGAAGAAGAGAAATCTTAATGGGAAGAAAAATGTTTTAAAGTTTTGGATGTCTCTTAGGAGTGGGTGCGATTAGCAGATATTTCAGCTGGATTACTATCAGGAAGATATTCTTATTATAGTTATTTCCCAATCAAATGGGTAACTAGTGAAGGAATAGGGTCCTCTATCGTTAAAGGTGTTCAAAGTTGACACTTATCTGGGTATATGCCACAGGAAAATGTTAGTCTGGAGTCCTGTGAAAGCAGGCAGAAAACAAGGACCACATCTGTATCCCACAGCTCAGCACAGGCCCCATATGTGGCAGGTATTGAAATGCTGTTGGTTAAACGAGATAGGTGAAGTTGCTTCCCAACTAACTGTTTGATTCTGTCAAGTCTTGGGAGGGGACAGGAATGTGAGAGGGCAAAGACACACTTGAAAAAAAAGTGCGGCCTACTTTTAGACACCATATAATTGATATGTGTGTTTGGAAAATATTTTCAAACTGTTTCAAGACAAAATTTCTGTGAGGCACATTCAATGGCCAGTTCAACAGTTTCCATCTAATGTTGGGCATTACTAGCTGCTGTAACAAATAAGCACTAAATTGTCAATGACTTTATGCAACAATACTTGGTTCTTGCAGACGTAACAGGAAACACAGATGGTCCTGGTGCACAGCTCTCCTCCACCTGAGCATTTAGGAACTCAAGCTCCTTCCACACTACAGTCCTGGTTTCTCTTAAGGCCTCAGAGTCATCTGCATCCAGCCAGCAGGCATGAAAAGGGGTTTGAAGAGGCATAAATGTGAAGATTTTATGGATCAAGTTTAAATATGGTGCATATTTGTTCTGTTCCTATTCCAAAGAGAGCTCTGAGTCACATGGCCACATCTCACTGCAGGGAGGATGGGAACTATGGTCTTACCAGTGTAAAGATGGGCAGAATAAGTGTGGTGGACAGCTAGTAGTCTCTTCCACAATACCCATATGCATCCTTCTTCTCATATATATATATATATATATATATATGAGCTATATACATATTGTGTGTAGATATATATATATTGTGTGTATATATATATATATACACACACACACAATCCTTTCTGGAGAGCTATACCTCAAAGCTCTATCACAAGTAACCATTGCAAAAATTAAATTTAAGAAAATTCATAGCTAAGTCAAATGGCTGATGATATGCTAATAAGTTTTACAGTGAGCCAATGCAACATTGAAAAAAACTGCCGAAGTCACATTCCGGGAGTGTATTATTTTCCAAGCAAGGGAGCTTATGACCTTGGCAGCTCACATTCTGAAGCCACTGACTTCAGTCAGTGTTTTCAGTTATTCCTTTGAACATTGAAAGTGATGGTATCTCAACCAGCAACTTAGATGATACCTTCCAGTTTTTCAACAATTCATTGTTTAAAAGGTTTTTTAATACCTAGTCAATGTTTCTCTCTTCTTGGCATCAAGCCAGAACATTTTGCTCATGTCTGTCAGTGGGCAGAACCTGCCATACCAGTAAAAAGAACAGCAAGATCAAACATGAAAAAGGAGCAATGCCTGTCTTTGCACACTTGTCTCCTGTCTTTCCTAGCATGGAGTGATTGATACATTCTTGCTCGGAGATAACCACCATGACATCTGAGTTAGCACTACAATATCCTTCCCTGTTCTCAGGAAGTCTGCTGCACACACTATCACTTACCTGACACGCCAAGAGTTGAGTACTGCATCAACTAATTCAAGTCCAGTAAGGCATCGTTTTCTTTACATTACTGATCAATGACTTTTTTTGAGACAGGATCTTGTTCTGTCCCCAAGGCTAGAGCACAGTGGCACAATTATAGTTCACTGCAGCCTCAAACTCTTATACCCAAGGGATTCTCCCATATCAGCCTCCCAAGTAGCTGGGACTACAGACACACACCACCATGTCCATCTAATATTTTTTCAGTTTTGTAGTGATAGGGTCTTGCTATCTTGCCCAGTGGTCTCGAACTCCTAGCCTCAAGCCATTCTCCTGCCTTGGTCTCCCAAAGTGATGGAATTACATGTGTTAGCCACGACACCTGGCCTCAATGACATTTTTATTACTAATTTAATTTTATTCTTTATGTCCCCTTGCTCTTTGTTTTGAAGTCTTTCTATTTCATCCTGAAGGCCAATACATTTTTTTCTCTTAACAGCATTGTTCTTCTTTCACTAATCTACTGAATATTTACTTTTAAAACTTAGTTTTCTTACTCCATAGTGCTTCATTTTGTGTTACTTTTATTGATCAAGTTGTGATTTACTTGACTCCTCCAGTCACCTATACTTGGACTTCACCTTGTTCTTCCTCACTGATTTTCTTTGCTGCCTCTGTTACCCTTTGTTCTCAGGGCTCAGATCACATGGACAGGGAATCTTAAGCAGTAGCAACCTCATGAGTAGTTGGAGGTGCAAGGTCCTGCTGGCGGAGTGTCAGTCTCTGTGTAGCACCACAAAAAAGCTTCTCTTTCCCCAGGAATGCTCAGCAGAAAGATTCGCCTTCACCCAGCCTCAAGGGAAGGTAGGAACTTAGTACACTAGACAGCTTCCCGCCTAGTTCCAACACCTGTGGGGCTACCTAGAGGTCCTCTTAGGACTATGCACAAGGGAGACGCGACAGACTGTCTGTGGGCCACAGACCTCTGGGAACGCGGAGGTATACTGCCCTCGCCTGGATGTCTAGACTCCCACCCAGTGGTGCAAATTTCTCCACCTGCTTGGCCTCCTCTGGCTCCTGGCAGAGTCAAAAGATCACACCCTTCAAGTCCTGCCCACATGCAAGCCTAGGACAGATGGTAAACGATGGGAAGAGGCAAGACAAGGAGGGCATCTGAGGTGTTTACTCACTGCCATCTTCCCAGAATCCCCTCTGCTATATGCAACTTAAGACTCTTAAATTTTTCACCTGATACAATTTTGTTTTTCATTTATATCTTTTAAAAAGTGGCATTTGGCCATAATTCAAATATTTTACCCAGGACTCTTGAGAACCAAGGGATAACTCCTCAGTTGGCTTGAGGATTTGGAAAGAAAAGACCTGTTATTCTGATAACTTGACTTTGTTTTGAAAATCCACAGGGCTCTCAGCTAGCACTGATGTTTCCGCATCTACACATCTCTGTCCTCACGGAGCTGGTTTGCAATGTTCTAAGGCCGGGTGTGGTGACTCATGCCATTTTATGAAACCATTTCATAAAACGGGCCAGGCATGGTGGCCGACACTTGTAATTCCAGCCCTGGAGGCTGAGGCTGGTGGATCACATGAGGCCAGGAGTTCGAGACCAGCCTGGCCAACGTGGCAAAACCCCGTTTCTACTAAAAATACACAAAAAAAAATTTAGCCGGGTATTGGGGCACAAGTCTGTAATCTCAATTACCCAGGAGCCTGAGGTTCAAGAACTGCTGGAACCCAGGAGGCGGAAGCTGCAGTGAGCCAAGATTGCGCCACCGCACTCCAATATGGGTGACAGAGTGAGACTCTGTCTCAAAAAATAGTTTCATAAAATGAAATATGAGTCCCACAAAAGTAGGAAGGACAAAATCTTATAACTTTTAAGTAAATAAATACAAACTTCATGGAAATTTCACCAAAACATGAAAAATCCACCACCAGTTGGCACCACATCACACAGAATCATTTGTCAACCCATTGCAGGGCATCTGCCACCAGAGGTGTTTCCCTCCCAAGAGGGCAAGAGTTGCTGGGAGCAGGTTCACAGCTAGAGCCCAGCCCATGGGGCACGCTCTATGTCCCTTCCGGTTTCAAAGGAATTCGGTCTATCAGGCACCATCTCTCTCCCTCAGGTCTGAACAAGGAATCAGCAGAAACAGCCACAGGCTATAATGGTGACAAAATGATCCCATGGAAGAGTAAACTATGAAAAACCTGATCTTTCAATAGAGGCTTTACATGCTTAACCTCTGGAGCCAGGCTGCCTGAGTCTGAATTCTAGTTCCATACTTTACTAGTAACTGTAAACTGTGGAGTTAGAACTAGACTAGAATTAGATTAGCTAATGCTAATTAGCTAGAATTAGATTAACATTCCCGAGCTTCAATTTGCTCTGAGAAATGAGGATAATAATACCTCCAAGAGTCATGAGGATTAAATGAGATGATTCATATAAAATGCTTAGAAAAAAAAGAAGCTTATTCAATGCTAGATTTTATTCCTATTGAGTAACTATGTTCCAGGGGTGTGCTGTTAGAAATAACTAAGATGTTACCAAAGGTGGCTGCAGTAATCCACCCCTCCTTCAACCTTTTCTGCAGTGAGACTTTGTCATTCCGGCAATCAAAAGGTAGAGTCTATGTCACCTCTCCTTGAATCTAGGTGGCCTTTTGTCTGCTTTCACTGAGGTTTCACTATGTGACTTCTGGGCTAGGCCTTAAGAGACCTTGGACTTTCCATTTTCACCTCTTTAGGAACCAGCTGCCATATAACAAGCTCTAGGTAGACTGTTGAATGATGACACTGCTGGAGACAGAGGCTGTATATTAGTCCGTGTACACTGCTGGTAAAGACATACGAGAGACTGGGAAGAAAAAGAGGTTTCATTAGACTTACAGTTCCACATGGCTGGGGAAGTCTCAGAATCAAGGCAGGAAGCAAAAGGCATTTCTTACATGGCAGCGGCAAGAGAAACGAAGAAGATACAAAAGTGGAAACCCCAGATAAAACCATCAGATCTCATGAGACTTGTTCACTACCATAAGAACAGTATGTTCTTCCCCACATGGCTGGGGAAGTCTCAGAATCACGCGGGAGACCACCCGCGTGATTCAAATTATCTCTCACAACATGTGGGAATTATGGGAGTACAATTCAAGATGAGATTTGGGTGGGAACACAGAGCCCAACCATATCAGGCTGCATGGAGGAGAACTAAGATGCCCTGGCCAACAGCCAGGACCAAGACTTGTGAATGAAGCCATGTTGGCACCTCCAGCCCCAGCTGAGCCACCTCAGGCGATACCAAGTGGAGCAGAGGTGAGCCGTACCACTGGCTTCACCTGAATTCTTGACCTCCAGAATTATGAGCAATTACATGGTTGTGGTTTTAAACCATTAACTTCTGGAGTGCTTTGTAATGCAGCAAGAGATAACCAAAACATAAGACACAGCCCATCCATAGTGAAATCTAGCAGAGACCCCTCACTCCCTCTCAGGTCATGCGGAAAATGCTATGAGAGAGATGCCAGGTCAATGCAACCTGCTGTGGGCATAAGAAGAGACAATGATGGATCATGCTGGGGCCAGAGGATAGAGAAATGGCAGCCCTGAGAGGTGAGAGAGGACCCTTAAAGCCGCCTGAGTAGGCTGGAGGACATTCTTGCTCTGCAACAAGGACGTTCCATACCCCAGGCAGGGGGACTTGGCAGTTCTAGACACCTCAGAGGGAATGCAAATTCCTATGCCACCTAGGTCACAAATATGGGCCATTCTAAGGAAAGGAACAGATATAAATTTCATTTATTTAAGTCAGGGATGGCCTGCCATGGTCTGTTTATACGTATGTACTTTGTCTTCCCAACAAAATATTTTCAGTTTCTTGAGAGCAGGCATTCTCTTTACTTTCTCTTATTTTCTACCCCCAAGTTCCACTCTGCCTACCCCATACCTTACCCTATATCCTATGGGTCTTGGCCTTAGTAAATGTTCAGTAAACAGGGAGACATTGGTGGATTCATGGAATCTCATCCTTGAATGGAAACTTCATCTACTTTCAACTTTCTCCCACACTCCTTCGCAGCCAGACACCCCCAGATTTGGCCACTGCTGACTGACCAATGCATAAATGCCACAATCCTGCATTACTCACAGGAAGAACACAGCAAAAGTTCAGCCCCCCCTGAGCCTCCCCGGCCCCAGGCTAAAGCAGGTCTGAAGACCTTAGCACTGTCCTGACCCTTTTCCCGCCTTCTTTATAGAAATTACCCAAGTATTTATCTTTTTTAAAATGGTGTAATTGTTTTCTTGTTATCTATCCTCCCCTTTGGACTGTCAACCCTGAGTGCAGAGAAGCATCTACTTTGCTCTTTCTCAGGCCTTCAAAGCCTAACAGTGGCTGGCACAGAGCATTAGGTGTTGTGTGAATGTATGGGTGAATGAATGGAGGAATTTAATGAGAAAGCATGCTCTCAGATGCTTGGCATTCATTCATTTTTAATATATATAGGTAGTTATATCACAGCCAAATAAATAGCCAAATTCACATCAGAAAAGAGGCCCAAGCACTGTACTCTATGTATAGTCTATGTAACTTCTATAATAACAATAAACGTAAATTGAATGTTTACTCTGTGCCAGGGACTGCTCTAAGTACTTTATATATGTTTGTCTCATTTTGTACACAGAGATTTCTTTAAGGTCCTTCCTATTATTATCCTGATTTACAGATGAGGAAATCTGAGGCATGGACAGTTTCAGGGACTTTCCCAAGGATCTTGCTGTTAAAGGGCTGAACCTAGATTCGGACCCAAGCAGTGGAACTCCTGGGATACTTCCCTTTACTACAGCACAGTGATGCTTCTCTTCATGAGATTCAATTAAAGTTAAATAAATAAGAACATAGCCACAGAAGACTCAGGGAATTGGTGACAAGACAGGACCATTTTCCCCACGGGAGTTTTTGCTCAATTCTAGCTCAGTCTGTGGTGACTACTTGTGTGTCCACAGCAGCCTACAAGACTGAAATCAGGGCCGGAGAGTGCTTCCGAGTGGAAAGGAGCCTGGGCGAAACAGTGCCCATCAAGAGTTCAGCATAGCACATTGGCGATCATTTAGTCAAAGCTCTCTGAGGATCTCAATAATCAGGCAGGGGCTCCCATCTTTCCTCTTGACAGGATGGAGCCTGACAGTCAAGGTCAAGCATCACCCCCAAGGTGAGAGGAGGCACGGGTTAGACACAGCATCGACCTAGGTCCAGCTCTGTCGTCAACTAAGCACTGGGACATTGAGGGTCACACCCATCTGTAACAAGAGCTCCGAGCTTCTTCCCAGTAGTGAAATGCCACAGATTTTTTTGGATTTCACATGGAGACCTAACAGTTCCAGGAACAGCAGCTCTAACAGTGCACATGGCAACTTTTCAGGCTGCTTCCAAGCAATGGCCAGATCTACATGGCTGGAACTTGCGGTCTTCAAACACAGTTAAACCAAGCCAAGTCTTGATTGTCATCAGTTGTTGTGTTAGCAACCATACAGCTATGAGAACGAAAAACACTGACAATCTGCCTCCAGAGGAGAATTCTCTTATACTTCTTGTTTCTAATAAACAGAGGAAGAGATGTCCTTATCACTGCTGCTTTCAGTGTGGATTTCCTCTTGACAGTCTTCTGGCAGACATCAGCATCTCTCTGCTTCCCTTAGCATAACTACAGAAACAGCAGGAAGCAGTGATTGCCATTGCATAGGTTTCTGTTTGTATATTGGCAGATGTCAAAACATTCTCATAAAAAGAGCTTTCCAAAGTCTCAGCTTAATTCCACAATCCTCTTTGCCCACATCAGTGTAGGACATGATAAAACTCCAGTGACCAAACTTGCCATCTTGCTTTTGTTCATGTAAACAAATCTAAGCAATAAGGATCTGTGTGGGGATTTCCACAGTCTCCATCTGAGGGTGAAGGAAGCTACAGGAGGCAGGAGGCAGGGAGAGACTCTTCGGGGTTAGAGGAAAACATGTTTTTCACTTCTCTTCTCCCCGCATCCCCCTGTCTCAAGGCCCTCCTGCTTGATGTCTACCTGGCTCTGATCCGCTTGGAAGCCAACAGCGAGAGTTTAAAATACAATGACAAAAAAGAGGGAACACAAAAGCCCTCATTGGAAGCTGCCTGATTCCGTTAAATATAAACAATTTGTCTGGTAGATGATGTTAGGTAAGCTGTGAGCTTTGTCTTTCTGCTCCTATTCCCTGCTTACCCACCCAGCCCCTCCAGCACTAAGGCTCCAGTTCTAAAAGTGGACTGGCTTCTAAGAGGACCCTGGCTCCATCAGTTAATATCTGTGTGATTGTAGGAGGCTAGTTAACCTCTCATTGCCTACATTCCCTACTCTGTAAAATGAGGATAATGAATAGTAACAAGTTATAGATTTGTTGTGGGGATTAAATGGGATGATGGATACAAAGGAAATTAGCATGGGAGCATCTAGGAAGCTCCAATGTTAACTATTAGTAATGCTGTGCTTTTTAGTTACCACCCTATCTCTCCATCCAATCAGAAAGGATCTATTAAGCAGTACTTACAGCAGGGCAGAAGCTCATTAACACTAGAGTAAAAAACAGTGATATTTCATGTTCAACCTTTCATCTCTAATTGTAAAGTGAAAGGCTGTTTCCCCAGGTTCTGTTTATTCAACAAACATTGATTGAAAACATACAGTTTGTTGGGTACTATAAGGTGTTCACAGTACATAGAAGGTGCTCAGGAAATGTCTGACAGATGAAAGGATGAAAGAACGAACGAATCATGACCCTGCCACAGATGCCCCTCCTGGATACAACAGGACATTGGGGACAGAGAGTCTTGTTCATCCCTACGCCCTCACCTCCCTCCAGCCCTGGGTCCTCTCCACTCCAGCCCAAGGCTGCCTGCCTGCGGAGCCACTGGCCTTAGACCTTCTCCTGTTTCCTTGCTTGGCTTCTAACCAAGAAGTTCTGACAAAGAAGCAGTCATTAGAACACATCTTCTTTGTATTACTATAGTCAGAGGTTATAAAGGATGTTCAAAAAGAAAGCATCTCACATGCACACAGAAAGTAAAGTACCTTTACTCCAATCAAGGGCTTCTTCTTATTTTATCCTATGTAACAGAGCCATCTCTCAAACTTTAAGTACTGAGTGAGAAAAGAATATTTTGTACAAGGTTGGCCTGGACCGGGATCAGGATGTGGAATGTGAACTTTGACGGACTCTGAGAATAACCTAGCTCTGCCCACACCTCTATCTTACAGGGTGGACATACATTGTTTTTTCCATCAATGTCTGTTATACCTTGTTTTGGTGTCTTGGTCATGCCTCCTCCTCTGGAAATAGAACTTGGGTGGGGCCCCACCTCCAGTCTCATAAATGCAGCGGGTGTCACACCATCAAGGCATTCAACCTACAAAACCACAGGGATGGTGGAGTGAGTGAGGGAAGGGACCTGCTCAGAATGAGTCCCAGGACTAGAGCAACTGATTCTAGGAGAAAACATTCTCTTGTTTTACTTAAAAAAAAAAAAAAAAAAAAAAAAAAAAACGGCCCCACTCTGTCACCAAGGCTGGAGTGCAGTGATGCTATCTCAGCTCACTGTAACCTCCACCTCCTGGGTTCAAGCTATTCTCATGACTGGGCCTCCCGAGTAGCTGGTATTACAGGTCTATGCCACCATGCCCAGCTAATTTTTGTATTTTTAATACAGACAGGGTTTTGCCATGTTGGCCAGGCTGGTCTCAAACTCCTGGCCTCAAGTGATCTGCCTGCCTCAGTCTCCCAAAGTGCTGGGATTACAGGCTCTTGTTTTAATATGAGCTGGGGAAGAATGACCTTGGAGCTACTGAAAAGCCACAAGATACTGTCTGGGAACAAAGCAAATATAGGAAAGAGGAATTTGAGCCACTGGAAAAGATAGCCTTGATTTCATTGAGCCCCTGAATCAACCTATGCTTGAAGCCAGTTTCCTCTGATTTTTCAGTTCTGTGAGCACATAAATTCCTTTGCCTTCTGCTTAAGCCATCAAGGTTGGGTTTTTATTTACAACCGAAAGGTCCTATGATACCTACAGAAATTGTCACAGTGCCTAAAGTTTCATATTATTTATTCCTTTGCATTAATGCGGAAAAATCAAGCTACAAGATTGCAAATGTATTACCAGCCATCAGTCCAGGAGTTCTTGGTAATTTGATAACTATCACTGTAATTTACCTGATAGTATCACAGTCAGGCTCTAAGCACCCCTAGGATAGAACTCAAAACTGCGCTGAGCAATGCAGCCAAGTCCACCATGAAGTTCCATAACCCATGCCTTTAAGTGATCCCCTCGTAGTTGTGTGGGGAGCAATAAGTCAGACACTGGAAACTTCTTCAATGTAGAGGGCTTGCTCTAGGCTATGAATGAGTAGGATTGTAGAGGCAGAAGAAAGAGGAGAAATATTTATTTTGTTTGGCAAGCTTTTGTTTCCAGTGACGTCCAGAGACAGTGTGGACCCTAGAAGAATCCAGGATTCTCTTCCTTGGATTCAGTGACCTTTGCTGGATTGTGTGTGGGTCACTTTTTCAATGTCTTCATCCAAAGTTGGCAATTAGGTAGAGTTTTACCAGCCTGTGAGCTTGAAATTTTTTTATTCAACCAATCAGTGATATTTATTGAGCACCTATCATGTACTAGATGCTGTCCAAGTTACTGGTCACTGGAGTTTCAAAGATGAATGAGCACATTTCCTTCACCCAAGAGGATTGGAGTCCAGTGGGTCATGCAGACAACACCCAACATAACCACATTAGGTACAATTAAGGCCATGACAGAGATGAGCACACTGTGATGCCAAGCAATGGCAAGGAAACCTGCCCCAGGCTGCTACATGGAAGCTGTGACTCAAGACAAGTGGAAGGGAGTTTTTGAGCAGAAAAATGGGGGAAAGGGGTTGTGAGAAGAGGAAATGGCACCAGCAAAGGAGCAGTGGTATAAGAAAAGTAAGGGCATTTATTGAACTGAATTCCTTTGGTAAACTGGGCCCAGGTGTGAGGGTGGGAAAGCGTGTGATAAAAAGCAAAGACATCATCATAAAGGGCTCCTTCTGCCAAGGTAAGGACAGCGTTTGACTGGGGAAGTCTTCAGTGGCTCCACATTTGAGACAGAATAAAATCTAGAACTCTGGTATCCTTGAAAGGACCAGCAGGACATTAATTTTGCATTGTCACATCCTAGTAGCAAAGAGAACAAAATGTGTGATGAATGCAGAATCTGAAGATGGTATTTTTGTTCAAATAAGCTTTATCTTGTCCCTTATGTCCATTGTCCTGGTACCCTGGGTCCGGGAGACACGAGGAGCCACAAATATCCCCATAGGAGTCCCGCACTGCACTGCACCTCCCAGCAGCCATAGGCAGACGAGAATCACTTTTCATCTGCTCTGCAGTCATTTGGAAAGTGCCTGCTTTTCACTGGGAAGGTAACATGATAGTCCCTCTGGGGGATGCCATGAAGCCGAAGTGAAACAGGCTTCCTTCCGACTGCGACTGCAGCATTTTCTTTGCCTGGCTCTCCTTCTTAGCATCAGCGTGGCTGAGTCTTTTGTCTTTTGTTCCAGAAACTACACCTCAGTCTTAGACTCCATAGTGTTCTGTTGTTGCTTTGTTTGTTCTGATGTGCATCTTTTCATAAAACGGGTCAGGGTCAAAAGGCACTGGCTCTTTTCCCACATTAGTGTCTGTCCTGGGTCAAACGTGCCCCAGGTGTGGCTTTGTCGACATTCCGTTTACACATGATTCTCATTACAGGATCCCCAAGGGCTGTAAAAACATTTTCTTGAGCCTCCCCCAAACAGCCACAACTACGAATTGGCAAACACCAATTGAAATGCACTATTTTAAATGCATTATGGGCAGTCAGTCCCCCACCCTGATGTGTACTCAACTCCACACATCCTCACTGCCTGCCTATCCGGGACCCCACATCACCTCTTAGCTCATCATCTTCCTCGAGCCCCCAGGATCCCCTTGGCCAGGCCCCGGACGTTCGGATCCCAGGCACAGGAGCGCCGGCAGCAGAAGGGACCGTGCCAGCGAGAGGACCCATCAGGCCTCCAAGGCCACATCATCATTCCATTTGCTGGCTCATGCGTCAACTTGCATGACTTCTATGTGATTATTTAGCCTTTTAAAAATACTTTTGGCCGGGCGCGGTGGCTCAAGCCTGTAATCCCAGCACTTTGGGAGGCCGAGGCGGGTGGATCACGAGGTCAGGAGATCGAGACCATCCTGGCTAACACGGTGAAAGCCCGTCTCTACTAAAAAAAATACAAAAAACTAGCCGGGCGAGGTGGCGGGCGCCTGTAGTCCCAGCTACTCGGGAGGCTGAGGCAGGAGAATGGCGTGAACCCGGGAGGCGGAGCTTGCAGTGAGCTGAGATCCGGCCACTGCACTCCAGCCTGGGTGACAGAGCGAGACTCCGTCTCAAAAAAAAAATAAAATAAAATAAAATAAAATAAAACAAAATAAAAATACTTTTCACCCTTTCCTGTGCCTTTTAAGGTAGACACAGTTTTTTAAGAGGCTAACACAGAAGGGTAAAGTAAGTCTCCATAAAACCCAGTGAAGAGACAGAAGAGACTGTGAAACTCCTCTTTGGACCCCCATCTGGAGTCATAGCAAAGAATAATAATAATAATAATAATTTTACTTGCTAATCCTTTAGCTAAAAGCGGTTCATAGAAGGGAATTGACAAGCTCACTAAGGTAGAGAGAAGTAGCTTGTACAAAGACTGTGCCTCAGTTCGACATGATAACCCCTCAGCTACCTCCATCGATGAAATATGATGATTCTGTTTTATTGCATGCAGGCCATTTTTTAAATGAAGCAAAATTGTGAATTTAAATTTTTAGTAAGAACATTCTGTTTTTTTATGAAGTAGATAATGAGAAACCAAAATATCTCATTTGTCATCAACAAAAATAAATCACCTTTCGAGTGGGGATGAAGGGCAAACACTTCAGTCATGTATAGTACATGGAATAGGGATCAAGGTGATGTATATTTGGGGGGACCTTTTTAAAGAATTGAGCATGAAAAGAATTCTTATAAAAAGCAAATGTGAGCTACCTGATATAGTCACCTCCTTTTCTGATTCCAGAGGTCTGAAAGCAGCCTCAGCAGCAAGCCACAGCAGACGTGAAATGGGGAAGAGCAATGGCATCACTGGTGATCAAAGGCCTGGACAAGCTACCACAGGCTCCACACCATCTCTGGAGATGCCTGGCTTGGGGAAGGTCCCTGGTAAGAGAAGCAGCTCTCAGCCTCTTTTTCTGGTCAAGCCCCTCTGCAGAAACAGAAAGGAGAATAAAACAGGGGCTCAATACAGATCACAGTTACATGAGCTTATATCCCTGCTGGGTTTTTTAACTGACAAATGAAAATGTATATAAATGTATGGTGTAAAACTAATATGTGGCTGGTCATGATGGCTCACATCTGTAATCCCAGCACTTTGGGAGGCCAAGCAGGCACATCAGTTGAGCCCAGGAGTTGGAGAAACATGGGGTGGGCAACATGGCAAACCCCTGCCTCAAAAAAATAAACTACCCAGGCGTGGTGGTGCACACCTGAAGTCCCTGCTACTGGGGAGGCTGAGGTGGGAGGACCTCCTGAGCCCAGGAGGTAAAGGCTGCAATGAGCTGTGATCACACCACTGCACTCTAGCCTAGGCAACAGAGTAAGACCCTGTCTCAAAGAGCAAAAACAAAAAAATGATTTTTTCACAAATGTATACATCCTGGAATGATTAAGTCAGGCTAATCAATATATCTATCACCTCAAATACTTATCTATTATATTTTTAGTGGCAAGAACATTCGTCTAGCAATTTTCAGGTATACAATGCATTATTATTAACTATAGTCACCATGTTGTATAATAGATCTCTAGAGCTTATTCCTGTTAGCTGAAACTTTGTACCCTGTAACCAACATCTCCCCATTCCCCACACACAACTCTCAGCCCTGAGTAACCACAATTCTTCTCTCTCCTTCTATGTATTTAATTTGTTTAGATTTCACATAAGTAAGATCACGTGGTATTTTTCTTTCTGGGCCTGGCTTATTTCACTTAGCACAATGTCCTCCGGGTTCATCCATGTTGTTGCAAATGACAGGATTTCCTTCTTTTTGTGGCTGAATCATATTTGATTGTGTATATTTATCATATTTTCTTTATCCAATCATCCATTGGAGTATGCTTAGGTTGGTTCCATATTCTACCTATAGTGAATAACACTGCAATGAACATAGGAGTGCAAGTATCTCTTTTAAATCCTGATTTCATCAAAACCACAATGAGAGACCATCTCACACCAGTCAGAATGGCGATTATTAAAAAAGTTAAGAAACAAGAGATGCTGGTGAGGCTGTGGAGAAATAGGAATGCTTTTACACTGTTCATAGGAATGTAAATTAGTTCAACCATTGTGGAAGACAGTGTGGTGATTCCTCAAAGACCTAGAACCAGAAACACCATTTGACCCAGCAATCCTATTACTGGGTATTTACCCAAAGGAATATAAATCATTCTATTATAAAGATACTATGCACACGTATGTTCATTGCAACCGTATTCACAATAGCAAAGACATCGAATCAACCCAAATGCCCATCAACGATAGACTGGATAAAGAAAATGTGGTACATATATGCCATGGAATACTGTGCAGCCATAAAACAGAATGAGATCATGTCCTTTGCAGGGACATGGATGGAGCTGGAAGTCATTATCCTCAGCAAACTAACGCAGGGACAGAAAACCAAACACTGCATGTTTTCGCTTATAAGTGGGAGCTGAACAATGAGAACACATGTTCAGGGAGGGGAACAA
The DNA here is from genome assembly GCF_002776525.5 of Piliocolobus tephrosceles. Lineage (NCBI taxonomy): Eukaryota > Metazoa > Chordata > Mammalia > Primates > Cercopithecidae > Piliocolobus > Piliocolobus tephrosceles. The sequence goes on from NC_045447.1 coordinate 100,918,597, forward strand.
CACACATTGGGGCCTGTTGGGAGTGGGTTCTGGGGAAGGACAGCATTAGGAAAAACAGCTTATGGATACTGGGCTTAAAACATAGGTGATGGGTTGATAGGTGCAGCAAACCACCATGGCACACATTTACCTATGTAACAAACCTGCACATCCTGCACATGTATCCCCGGAACTTAAAATAAAATAAATAAAATAACATAAATAAAATGCATTCAATTAAATTAAATTACACTTTGTCCTAGAAAAAATAAATAAATACTTTAAATAAATGATTTTCTATTTCATATGAAAAAAAAATCCTGATTTCATTTCCTTTGGAGTAGACAAGTTTAATCTTGGTCTTTGAGGAGGGCTGATTTTGCAGAGGAAATGGGAGAAGATGATTCAGAGATAACAGAAGTCAGATTGGTTGGCAGCAATAAGGTTCTGAAAAAGCAACTCTGAGGCCCAGGATGCCACTCGGGGGCTGAGGGGATGGGCAACTGGGTCTAGAATTCAAGGAATCTAGGCATGGTTTTAGGGTCCTGGTCCCAGCAAAAAACTGGATTGCCAGCTGTGAAACCCAGCCTCCTCTCCACAGGCAGGTGGGCAGGGCCTGCTGAATGGAACCTTCTGGTGCCGCATGGGCTCCAGAACCAGGTGGTGGTATTAGCCTTTCAGGCTGAGAAGAGCTGAGGAAGAAAAGTCTGCCCCCTTGAGGTCCCTGCCTGTTCCTACTTCATTCCTTTTGGGACCCTTGGCTGTCTTGCCAGTCAACTGTCTTGCTCCCACCTGGGAACCTGGAATCTCACTTAGCCTGAGCTTGCCCTCTCCTGTCCTGGCCATGGCACATTATATAGCCGTAGGAAGGCTGCTGCGTCCTTGTTGACCCCTGGGATCCAGCCCTGCCTCCAGTGCCCAGCCACCATCTTACAAAAACTATGCGATCCGTACAGCATGGCGACCTGCTGACAAAATACCAACTTCAGATGCACCATCTTCTTTTAGTCATTTTTGAACATGTCTGACATCACCAATAGAGACTTTAAAGATGGTTTTCATGAGGTATGTCCAAGTGAGTGCAGCAACAAGCCATCCGGTGCCTGGCACTTTGGAAAGTCTTCGACCATTGATTGGGTAGAAGGCAGTCTTTCGTGATCCACATCCAAGCTCAATCCTGACAAATAGACTTTCAAGTCCTTAGAACGCTGACTCCAAATTGTAACATCACACTAGCTCTGCCTGCTCCTGGGCTTCATGTCCTTTAGAGAATCCAGATCTCTTCTCTCTAGTCAGCTCAGATAGGAAAGCATTAAAGGCCAAGAATTTTCCAGGCCACATCCATATCCTGAGGTTCAACACTCACACACACACACAAAGGGAATACTAAAATGGGGTTAAAATTGAGGTTAAAATACTTGCATCAAACAAGTTAAAAAATTTTTTTTGAAACGGAGTCTTGCTGTGTTGCCCAGGCTGGAGTGCAGTGGCACAATCTTGGCTCACTGCAACCTCTGCCTCCCAGGTTCAAGCGATTCTCCTGCCTCAGCCTCCCTAGTAGCTGGAATTACAGGCGCCCACCACCATACCCGGCTAATTTTTGTATTTTTAGTAGAGACAGGGTTTCACCATGCTAGTCAGGCTGGTCTTGAACTCCTGACCTCAGGTGATCTGCCAGCCTCAGCCTCCCAAAGTGCTGGGATTACAGGTGTGAGCCACCGCGCCCGGCCAGAATTTTTTTTTTTTTTTTGAGACAGGATATCACTGTGTTGCCCAGGCTGGAGTGCAATGGCACGATCTCAGCTCACTGCAACCTCCACCTCTCAGGTTCAAGCGATTCTCCTGCCTCAGCCTCCCAAGTACCTGGGACTACAGGTGCCACCATGCCTGGCTAATTTTTGTATTTGAGTAGAGATGGGGTTTCACCATAATGGTCAGGCTGGTCTTAAACTCCTGACCTTGTGATCCACCCGCCTCGACCTCCCAAAGTGCTGGGATTACAAGCATGAGTCACTGCACCTGGCCACAAGTTAATATTTTTAATGCAAAAAGGTATGACCCAATATAATTGTGTCACTCACCACATGGAAGTTTAGTTTAAAACATGAATTTGCAGGTGTATGATCTGGTTTTTAATTGTGTAATAGACATTATTGTCTTTCAATCATTTAGACTAATAATTTCATTTGGAGATGAACCCAAGGGCTCCAGTTGAAGCCATTTGTGAAGGCCTTGGTTGGAGTGACCCCCGCTCCCCATCAAGGCTGGATTCCGCATCATACGAGCTTATCTCTTCAAAAGCAAACTCCACCTCAACTTTCAGATTACCCCTGTGAGGCTGAAGATGCTTAGACATAATCCAGTCCCAGTGACTGACACCAGCAGAAGCACCTACGGGGAATGACAACACAAGCTGTATTCAGTTTGATTCCTGTATGCATCCCTGTCCCTCTCTCACGTTGGCCATGACTAGATTTCTAACTTAACATTTCCAGAATAATGCTGGTCTTAGTGGGGATGGAACAATGATGAGGAGGAGAAAAGGAAAAGTCCAGGTAACAAAGGCCATTCTGGCCCCTAAGTGGCGAGCAGGAAGGAAGTTCTCCCATCTTCTTCTGATCCTTCCAGGCTGCCTGCTGAAGGCGTCCCGTAGGAAAACGTCACTTAAGAAGTTGAAGCACAAGCAATGCCGACGTTTGCCAGACTCCCTCCCCAGCTTCCAACTGCAAGCAGTTGACCATTCGCGTGAATAACCACAGGGCTTCCTAGGCTTCCAGGCCTCCCAGCGTGGCCTCCTGTGTTGATGAGATTCCTCCGCTCGTAAGTCTCTAGGGAAGCAGAGCCTCTTCCTCCTACCAAGATGAAAAAGTCTTGCTATTCATTTCCCCAACCCTCCCAGCAGCTAGGACATGGCCATATGCCTTAAATGTGGTCAACAAGCAGCACCCACCCAAGCAGTTTGAATCTTGAGGGAGTAACATCCAGGCTAAGGTTCAATTAAAGTTACTCACAGTGGCTTCAGAGATCCAGGCAGTGCTGTGGAGAAGGGCCACTGCTGGCAATGCCAGAGGGCAAGCTCACAGAGGCTGTCCCTGCAGTGGGACTGTGGCTCTGTGTCCTTGCACCCCACCGAGCCCCCTTCTTCAGCCTTCCTCTCAAGTGCATGATTCCCTGATAACCTTCACATAAATCTTCCTTCTCTTTAAATTAAACACAGTACACTTCTGTTGTTTGCAACCAAGAATGCAAACACAGATACAAATAAAATACAAATTATGTTGGAATCAGCTGATTTCCTGCCCCTTTTTTGTTGACATCAAGAGGGGCCACATGTCACGTGTCTTGTTTTAGTGCAAGAAATGGGAGTAGAAACGACCATGTGTCACTTCTGGGCAGAAGTTCTGAGAACCAGCCTACAGTTTGCTCTGTCTCGTTTCCTTCTGCCACAGATCACTGTGTTTCAGATAGACCAGGGATCAGCCAATTTGCTCTGTAAAGGGTCAGAAAGTAAAGATTATCCTCACCGTGGGCCATACTGCCTCTATTACAACGACTTAATCCTGTTGTGGAGGTGTGAAAATGGTACATAAACAAATAACTATGTCTATCTTTCGATAAAACTTGATTAACAAAAACAACAGCAGACCAGATTCAGCCACAGCTCACAATTTCCCAACGTTGAAATTGAGAGAGCTTTGTCCACCTCAGTCCTGGAGTAACAAGATAAGGAGCAGAAACTCAGCAACTTCCAACACGCATATAGCAGGAGTGAAAAAATCCAACTTTGTGTTTGAAAGTCACTAAGCTTTGGGGGGTCTTTTGTTACCACACTGTAACTCAGGCTATGCTGACTGATACATGATGGAAAGATAATCTCCATGCAAGTAAACAAAAGTTGATTTTGTATGATTTGATGACGTTAGATGTACAAGAGGTGGGAAAAACTTCTTTACCTCTCAAGGTCAAAAAGCAAAAACAAATTCCTTTTCTTTCTGTGATACAGTTTCAGATCAACCACTGGTGCCTGTAATGCTGTGACCCTTATCATCACAGAGCAGTAGTTTCATTCTGTCTCATGAACACTGGAACAGAAGCCCAGAGGACTGGACTCTAGTTCTCATCTCACCTCGAATAAGTTGTTTAACTCTGAACTGCTCACCTCCCACCCCCAGTCTCAATTTCTCCATGTACAAAACAAAAACCTGTGCCAGCCCGGAGGCATCGCCTTCAACCTCTCCTACTTAGGGCTTTTCTAAGAGCACTGTTTACTGATGACTGACAGCAGCAAGAGGTTCAAAAACGACAATGAGTCATCAAAAGCCTCTTTTGAAATGGATCCCACCCGCTGGGACGTGGATGTTGAGCAAAGATACAGCTCTTCGGAAAGCGGGGAACATTTTCCAGGCCCACAGGAAGCAGCGTGGTAGAGCCAGTGGAACAAAGCCGTGGGGATGAAACTGAGTTTTGTGCCCATGCTTCTCCGTATCCCTGCTGAAAATTTAACACTCAGCAATTTTGTCACTCTTGGCCTTGGGAAGAAATTCCTTCATGCTCCTTGGTTGTTCCCAATAAATGTTCTCATCTCAGATCAAGGCTAAATGCAAAAAAGGAGGACCACTCACTTCTTTCTTTACTTTGATGCCCACTAGGGGTTGAGGAGCTTCTCAGAGCCAACAGTGCAGATGTCAGACCCAGCCCAGCGTCTGGTGCCCATGGGATCAGCGCGTATGAGATCCCAGTTTAATCCCCACGCCAGAGGTTCAATCCCTGAACTCTGAATCAGTCCTTGGCAGAGAGAAGGCTCTCAGCTGACTTGTAAATTTCCACCCTCCAAGCCACCTCAGGCCACTCAACAGCTCACAACCTCCGGCGTTCATCGGGGAGGCGCTCCACAGCCCCACCTGCGAGGCGCTCCACAGCCCCACCTGCACCTCCAGCTTGAGACGGTCATGGAAGGGCGGAAGAGAGGGAGCGTCAAAACCCTCATCTGCTCCAAAACTCTGTCCTAGTCACCTGTCACAAAATCTAGGATTGTCACCATGCTGTCATTCTTTTGTCTGTGGCAGAGGTCGGCAAACTGTAGGCCCAAACGACAGACCAAACCAAGCTCATCATCCATTTTTGCAAGTCAAGTTTTATTGGAACGCGGCCACGCCCGCTCATCAACGTGTCGTCCATGACTGCTTCATGTTATAGCGGCAGAGGTGAGTGGTTGCAACAGAGACTGTGGCCCACAGAGCTTAAAACGTTAACTAACTGGCCCCTGACTAAAAAAAATGGACCAACCTCTAGTCTGCACTATTCTGTACCACAGGCAGTCTTAGGTTACATCTACCCATTGGCCGCTCTGAAAATACTGTCAGGCTACTCTTCAGGCTAACTAACAGGGAGTAAGACCCTAAAGATTATGGGACAAGGTGAATGAGTGTGTGCATGTGTCTGCACATGGCAGATTACGTGCATGAATTAGGGATGGAGCCAGTGACGAGAAAGCCGAAAAAACTTGAAGATGTAACAGGTTTGAGCAAAGCATTTTAAGGGAGGATCTGGAAAGGCAGTAGGCAGATAGTAGGGGAATACTGAGCCCCGGGGAGAAAAATAAAACAAAAACCTCTATGATCACTGATACTATTATTTGAGTAGGCAAAGTGTTTTCACACACATATTCTCTTATTTAACTTCCCCTCGGAAACCACAAGACGTATATGAAAACGTAAACTTTCTATTAGAGGAACCCACGCTCTGAAGTGGCTCACCCAATGGGACTAGGGCCCATTTCTTCTATTTCTTTTTCTCTTTTTTTTTTTTTTTTCTTTTTTTTGTGAGACAGAATCTTGCTCTGTCACCCAGGCTGGAGTGCAGAGGCACAATCTCGGCTCACTCTAACCTCCACCTCCCGATTTCAAGCGATTCTCCTATCTCAGCTGCCTGAGTAGCTGGGACCACAGGCATGTGCCACCACGCCTGGCTAATTTTAGTATTTTTTGTAGAGACAAGATTTCACCATGTTGACCAGGCTGCTCTCGAACTCCTGACCTCAGGTGATCCACCCACCTCGGCCTCCCAAAGTGCTGGGATTACAGGTGTGAGCCACCACGCTCGGCCCCATTTCTTCCACTGCTGAGTCCAGTGCTCTTTTTCCCGGGACACTGAGACTTAGTTCAAGATTTGCCTGGGGCTAAACACGCACCAGAGGTGGACGTGCCCTATGACAAAGGAACACATAGCCTCTTAGTGCCTAATTGGGAACCCAGCTGCCAGCGACCACAGTGCCAACATGGGGCAAGGGGAAGGCAGGCTGGAGCCAGGCATCTGCTCATCCCTAGCACTCCTGCCACACCTGGCATGACACGAAGCCCCAACAGGCTCAAACACAGTGCCCTGGGCCTTGACTTCATTTATTTCTTACTTTGTATCAACAGTCAAGATTTAAAATTATAATAATAATAATCAAAATCATTGAGTTCCTCTGATGGCAGGACATCTGATGTACACTGGGCATTTGACATGAGATATTTGAAATAATTCTAACCACCCTGTGAGGCTGTTACTGCATCCTCTTTTTGTAAGAACACGGAGGCTCACAGAGGTTAAGTGGTTTGCCTAAGGTCACCCCGGGGACCTGCTGAGGATGCAGGTCAGATCTGAGCAGTGCTCTTCACAGCAGCACCACCACACCCCCGGTCAACTGAGACACGAACATCAGTGTCCACAGGGGCCACGGAGGGAGGGAAAATTTTCACCAGAAAAGAGCACAACCCCCACATCACTGCATAGAGAGGGCTGCGGCCCAGCCGCAGTAACCTGGAAAACCCTGCAGCTGTGGGATAATGATGAGGAAGTTAGGCTTTCCTGCCTGAACTCCAAACCTTTCCTCGCCTCCTTTTCTCTCTTTACAAAATCTGTCTTTGATTACTAATCAACAGCGTTTTCATTAACATAACTCTCTAGTACACGTGAGCCATGCTATAATTAAACAGAATTTATGTTAAGTAGATTTATAAAAGTCAAAGAATAATGGAAGAGAGATTTGAGTGTGAAACCTAAACAATAGCAGAAAAAGTTTTAAAACAAAACATATGACATTCTTTCTGCACTTTTCTCCTGATTCCCAAGTCTTAAACCAACATTATATGCATGACAAAAATCATGATTGATTCTGGAAAATATGTTTTAGGGTTCATTATTATTCTCCATTGAATCTCTTATAGGTACGTTTAAAAATTTAGAATAAAAACCTAAATCTTTTGAATTTTCCATACAGCTTTTATTTTCTACCTCCAGCCCTAATCAATTAGAATACATTATGTTTCCCCTACAGAAAAAGATCTCTCTCATTCTTAGGCAGATTTGAAAGAAATTGCAAAACAGTCTCAACACTGCCTATGCATCTGGCAAGGCAATTAGGGTCAACGCAGACCACAGAAGCCCAGGCCAGCGCTGGATATAAGCTGCAAGGGCGAGCATGAGGACAAGAAGGGGAGGAATTTCGCGTGCCTTTCTGTGCACGCCCATCTCCTCCACTCTACTCTGAGCCCGAAGGGAGATCTCAGACACACACAAGAGAATTCCACACTAGGAAAGTTTCTGTGTATTTCTTACCAGTATTTTTCTAAGCGTATGTTATGGTATACGCCCTGGGTAGTGACTGTCTTCCCACGTGTGTGTGCGTGTGTGTGCCCACACGCGCATCCTGACCACAGACTCTCCCCTGCTTTCGCTACATGGACCTGCTGTGCCCCATTATCTCTGGCCTTTGTGGCTAGAAGGTCAGAGACACTGTTCCCTGGATAAGATCCAGAAAAGGAAGGAAGCGGAAACAAAAATGTTTTTGCAGTGAAGTGACCTGATTACACACAAAGTGACTGTTTCTAAGCCATCCTATAACTACCCTCATTCAGCACTGGAACCAAGCCACAAAAGCAGCAGAGGCCTCCCCCTCAGCGCTGTGACTGGCTCGGTGAAAACTGCAACTGCAAATGACAAAGCTGGTCTTTATTCCTGAGCGATTGTGAGTGCTGGTGGTGATGAAGAGTTTGGAGGGATGGGGATAGCTTTGCAGTGGCCAACGGGCTTCCCCTCAGGTGAGTGCAGTTAAGGACAACTGTGGGTTCTGCACCAAGCCATCAGGGTTTAAATCTTGGTTTCACCAGCTGCAAGCTGCATGACATTACATATGATTCATTAAAGCCTGTATGTCTCAGTATTCTTTTTTTTTTTTTTTTTTTTTGAGACGGAGTCTCGCTCTGTCGCCCAGGCTGGGGTGCAGTGGCCGGATCTCAGCTCACTGCACGCTCCACCTCCCGGGTTTACGCCATTCTCCTGCCTCAGCCTCCCGAGTAGCTGGGACTACAGGCGCCTGCCACCTTGCCCAGCTAGTTTTTTGTATTTTTTTAGTAGAGACGGGGTTTCACCGTGTTAGCCAGGATGGTCTCGATCTCCTGACCTCGTGATCCGCCCGTCTCGGCCTCCCAAAGTGCTGGGATTACAGGCTTGAGCCACTGCGCCCGGCCATGTCTCAGTATTCTTATCTGTAAAATGGGTGACTATGAATTGGATGTAATGAAATAAGTAAAGTGCCAGAAGGTAACAATAGCTGTTGTTACTGTATGGGGTCCTTACTAAGACCCACAATGCCCTTACCTCTCCCTCTCTCCAGAACATACCATTTTGCTCACAGGGGTCATCCTGGTCACCGATCTATTTCTCAAACATTCTATTTCTCACCAGGTCTCCATCCTCCTTATCCCTCTTCCCTGGAGCGTATCCGTGGTCTGCTCAGAGGCCTTGTTAGCTCACCAGCGCCACCCCCACCCCAAGATGCTCAGCATTACATTATCCTGAAGGTTTCCCACAGAACACGGGGCATTGTCTGAAATGGTTCACTTCAAAAAATATATATATTTATGCTCAGGATCTCCCACTTAGAGTGAACAATTTATCCCAGTTTGCCTGGGGCTCTCCCAGTTTGGGCAGGAAGCCCCTCGGTCCGGAGCAATCCAGGACAGCGGCTCACCCTAGAGCCCAGGAGAAGGCCGGGGCAGAGGCCACCTTCTTCACTCTGTGTCTTCAGCATTAGAGAAGGTCCGACTCACAGCAGGAGCCCCAAACACAGGGAATGGAGGAACAAAGGCATTAATATTTTTCTAAGAATTGTAGTTAAATCAGTCTATCCAATCATGAGAGACTCACACTTCCTCTCATTTCTAATCTATAAATCAGAGAGAATAAAAATGGAAGTTACCAGAGTTGTAGATTTTTTTTAGCTAGACAGAGCTTTGCTAGAAGGATGAGGCCAGACCATGCCTCTTACCCTACCAAGGTGGGGGAAATTAAGGACCACAAGCCTGACGGTCATTGCTAAGGTCATCAGCTGGTATGTAGCAGAAACAAGATCTCTCAGGGTACAACTTACTGACAAGTATTGTATGAACTGTAAAGCAATACTTTGACATTAAGATATTTACATTATTCTCTACTTGTATATTTATGATCATTTTATCTCAGTAGGAATCCAGAACAAACTAGGCTTCATCTAAAGAACTAAGATTTATCTAGAACTCTTGAGTTGTATTAAACTGAAGCATTACCCCCACCCAAGTTCCTAATCAATTCAAATTGCTTAAATCTATTACATATTTCCAATTCCTTTTTTATAAACTCAGCTTAACCACTTCCTAAGACATTGCCACTGTTTGTCACATGTGGTTCTTTGAAACTAAAGAAAAAGTAGCAACTAAGGATAAAATCATCAATGGACAAAAATCACCAATACCCACAGCCAGCAAAGTCTCAATGCAAATTTGTTGACTGCTTAAAAGGACCAGAAAGACTAGACAAAAGCATGCACTCCCAATATGAGTTGTGAAGGTTTTGTTATCTGATATTGTATATGGTCAGCCAGATCGACAGCGGTCCTTGTTCATATTGAGTATCTCAAATGACAGATGGAAATAAATTCATCCCCATTCATGCTAAGATCTAAATTCTATACATGCAGATAAAAGAAAGATATCTTGGAAGAAATTTTAACCTGATGTGAAATATAACACCTACTAACCATCATTCTAATCATCTCTACTAGATATTTAGACAGCATTTAGCGATTTGCAATAGGAGTTCAGAAATTATCTTGTTTGAACTCAAATGCAACTCAATGGGAGCAAAATGATGAGAACTTACGAACGCAAAGAAGCAAACAACAGACCCTGTAATTAGTCAACTGGTTGACTAATTACAGAAGTTTTCATCACTAGGAAATATCTAAGTCATCGGAGATTATTTTCATTTCTAATCAACCTTCAAGTTACACTGAAGTTCCTAACACATTATTTATTTATTTATTTGTTTTTAATCGAGACAGAGTCTCGCTTTGTCACCAGGGCCAGAGTGCAACGTCCAACGATGCTCCTTGAAGGTGGAGGGTGGGAGAAGGGAGAGGAGCAGGAAAGATAACTATCGGGTACTAGGCTTAATTCTTGGGTGGTGAAATAATCTGTACATCAGACCCTCATTATATGAGTTTACCTGTGTAACAAACCTTCACATGTACCCCAAAACCTAAAATGCAAGTTAAAAACCAACAAACAAAAAAGCAATGGTACAACCATCATGGAAAACAGTACGGTGGTTTCTCAAACGATTAAAACTTGAGTATGATATGATATGGAAATGCTACTTCTGGGTATATCCCCAAAAGAATTGAAAGCAGGGTCCCAAAGACAGAGCTTACACCCACGTTCATGGCAGCATTATTCACAACAGCCAAAACATGGAAGCAACCTGAGCGTGCACTGCCAGATGAATAGATAAGCAGAATGCAGTGTAGATATACCACAATGGAATATTGTATTAATTAGCCTTAAAAAGGAAGGAAATTCTGACGCAGGTAATAGCAAAGATGAACCTAAATGAAAAGAACCAGTCACAGAAAGCAAATCCTGTATGCTTCCATTTATACCTGGTACCTAGAAGAGTGAAAATCGGAGAGGCAGAAAGGAGAATGGTGGTTGCTAGGGGCTTGAAGCAGGGACAAATCAGGAGTTATGATTTCATGAGTGTGGAGTTTCCGTTTTACACAATGAAAAGCGTCCTGAAGATGGATGGAGGTAAAGGATGCACAACTTGATGGATGTGTTTAATACCACCAGATTCTACACTTAGAAATGGTTAGGAAGGTCAATTTTATGTTGCATGTATTCTTCCACAATAAAAAAATAACAAATTAAAGAAAAAGCAGAGGCAGAGTTGACTAATTACAGAAGTTTTCATAGCTGGGAAGTACCTAAGTCATCAGAAATGATTTTCATTTCTAATCAACCTTCAAGTGACACTGAAGTTCCTAATACTTCATTTATTTATTTGTTTGTTTACTTATTTTTTAATTGCGATGGAGTCTCACTCTGTCACCCAGGCTGGAGTGCAACATCCACTGCCTGGGTTCAAGCAATTCTCTTGCCTCAGCATCCCGAGTAGCTGGGACCACAGGCATGTGCCACCACGCCTGGCTACTTTTTTTGTATTTTTAGTAGAGATGGGGTTTTGCCATGTTGGCCAGGCTGGTCTCGAACTCCTGACCTCAGGTGATCCACCCCCCCTTGGCCTCCCAAAGTGCTGGGATTATAGGCAGGAGCCACCGCTCCTGGCCTGAAGTTCCTAATACTTTAAATTACTCTTCCTCTACTGATGATCTGTAAATAATATATTTTAAAAGAGCAAAATGTAGAAGTTCACTATGTGAAAAGAAAATTAAGGAAATAAGCTGACTTCCCCAGGTTTACCCAGCTACAACGGTGGGGAGTGGAATCTGAAGTCAAGCGTGTGTGTAGTACACATACATGCCTTTTATTTTCCGATTTTCTATTATCAGCACTGCTTTGGGAAGAAGATAGAGGAAAGAGAAGAAAAGACCCTCAGACCGATGTATACTTCTTTCACAAAATGCACACCCAATGCAAATTACACAGTATAGTTAGCTGAGGGGCATAATTTGTCACACAAATAAACAAACACTATTTGGTTCCGTCTGTGGCTACTGCAGTTATAATGAAAATCTAAAAACAACTGTAATACTGCTAACCATAAAATTATAAGGCAAGAAAGTGGATTTAGATAACTGTAAGAGCCTTAATTGTATGTTTGTAAACTCAGACAAAGCTTTTACTCAAATTTAGCTCCAGCTCAAATAGCACACCCGAAGCACACTTTCTATTTTGCCCTTCTCCTGCCGTATGGATCAAAGACCCCGGGCATTAGAAAACTCTATCTTTACAAAAGCGTGTGTGTTGGGCGTGGAGAGGAGGAAGGACAAATAAGCAGCTTAATGTGGCAAAGGTAGCTAGAGAGATGGGATCCATGAAAGAAAGTGCCCCGGGACACCTTAACTGCATTTGTTCAATTACACCTGATCAAAGAATTCCATCAGAACTCCTGTGTCAGAACTACAAGGAGCCAGAGATCCAATGTCCTCATTTTAAAGACATTCAGAGATGGCAAATACCTTCTTGGGCTCACACAGATATTTGTATGGCTCAAGTTCCCAGAGGCCCGTGCTGAGCTTCCTCACACTTCACCTCAGCCAATGCTTGGTGACTGTGGCAGCATCTGTTCCCGGCCCACCCAGTAGCAAGTTGTAGGGAGCCAGCCCTGCCTGTTTAGGGCTCCAGTCTCTTTCCCTCCTCCAACAGGCTGGGTGCAGAGAGGACAGCCAGTCCCCTCCATTCCTCCTCCCAGCCCCTAATTCTAGTCTGGCTCCAGCCCAGAAACTGGGGGCAGCAGCAAACATCCTGACAAACGTCCTACCCTGGAGTTGCTGAGGACCACAGGCAGGAGACAAACAAGAACACGGCAGAATGGGATGCACTGTCCAGACACTAGAGCAGGAGGGAGGCAGAAGAATGGGTGGAGTGGTGATTTTAGTAAGGGAAGAGCACTAAGCGCCTTGGATGTGACATTTGAGCAAAGACTTAAATGATGCAATGGGAGAGAGTCGTTGACTGGGGTAAGAACATTCCAGAGAGAGGAAATGGCAGGATAGAAAGGCGAGCAAATTCCTGAATGATGGTTGAACACATTCAGCATGTGAATGAATATGCTAAAACCATCTAATTGCATACTTTCAGTGAGTAAATTGTAGAGTATAGGAATTACATCTCAATAAAGTTGTTACCAAAAAAACTGAAAGTAAATTTTAAACAACAGATAAAGGCACTCATGGTTTTTCAGGTGCATATTTTTACAAACCCTGTCTACACTCTTTTTGGACAACACAAGGGAAAAGAACACAAGGAGTGACCTAGGTTCTTCTCACTACCCTTTCCCTCTTTCTTGTATTATTCTGCGCCCCAGAGTCTCCCTAAGAGTCTGAGGTTAACCTGTGGGTAGATTCCCGGGCTGCTGCTGGCATCATGCATGTTGGTCTCTACTGCCCCATAACTTGATTAGCAGCTTGACAGAGGCCTGTTATGCCTTAATCAGTTGTCACTATCCTTGGCCAAAGGGCCTGAATCTTAAGAAGAGGAAGACACACTTAAAAGTTGGAACTGTAGGCCGGGCGCGGTGGCTCACGCCTGTAATCCCAGCACTTTGGGAGCCCAAGGTGGGCAGATCACCTAAGGTCAGAAGTTCAAGACCAACCTGACCAACATAGGGAAATCCTGTCTCTACTAAAAACACAAAAATGGGCCAGGCATGGTGGCGGGCACCTGTAGTCCCAGCTACTTGGGAGGCTAAGGCAGGAGAATCGCTTGAACCTGTAAGGTGGAAGTAGCAGTGAGCCAAGATTGTGCCACTGCATTTCAGCCTGGGTGACAGAGCACAACTCCATCTCAAAAAAAAAAAAAAAAAAGGCTGAAACTGTAAAATCACCTTCTGTGGGCTGTTTAATTGCAACTCCTAGAAACCCACATGCCACAATTAAGAGAGTGTGGTCTAAAGACTGGGATTTTTAAGTGCCCCAGCAGGCCAATAGGACAGAAATGTTTAATTCAGGGCAACTTTCCTGTTACCCTGAACCAAACCGAGATAACTGAGGGCTTTCTCTTTTTAGGCATTCATTTACCAGAAGAACAGGGAATGAGCAAAAGAAATTCTGAAAGAATTTTTCTTTTGATATTTACCCACACTTCCTGTGCTCTGAGTCAGACCACAGAAATTGACAAATATGTGCAGAACATCTTAGAGGAAAAATGAAGACAGATGTCAAAACTATGTAGAAATACAGCTGGCCATCTTCTTAAAGACTCACTTTAACACGAATAACATTTAACTCCATCGTCAACAAGACCCAACTTCCTAGAAAATCATTCAGCATGGATTTCTAAGAGCCATGTTGACTGAAGATGGATAACCTAGCAGATGGATGTGTTGACTCCAACGAAACAAGGCAAATGTTCTCAGGTTTTGGGTATTGGATCTCTCTGATGTGACAACCATAGAGCGAGTTTCTCTGCTCTTGGTGTGAAGCAGTTTCAAATTGTTGCACCCCAGGGTTGCTGAAAGAGAAAAGCAAGTTATTTCAATGCAAGAAGAAACAAATGGCAGTCTCGAGCAGGCACAGCTCAACTCCCATAAACGATGAAGGTAGCCAAGGTTAGTGAGCCCCATGGGGAGTGCTGAGGGGTGAGCTGTTCACAAAAAAATGCAGGCCCCAGCTTGAAATGTCTATAAAACTAATTGAAACAAAAAAAAGTACAGGTTTTTCTGAACACACCAGGAAGAGTCTCAATCAGACAACCGTTGTCCATTGGAGACTCTCACAAGCGGTGGTGGTCTCTGGACAGCTGCTGCGGAAGGGTGGTCCCTTATTTCTGTGCTTACGAGTTAAATGAGGGAGGGCGGGGAATAATATGTTGGGATTCAGGAGGAGGTTTTAGCAAGAGAAAAATATACTGGCAATGCTCATTTAAGGAAATTTGCTGCACACATTTATCTTGTTTTGGTGCTGCTGTTGCTGTTTTGGTTGTTAAAATCAGTTTCTCACACGGGAACTGAAAAAATAATGACTAATTCCAACTTGTGTTACAATATATTGTTCCCCCAGGTCAGTGCATGTTGAGCAAAGGTATGTGGCCAAGTTTTCTTTGGGCTAGAAGAATCCAAGCCCTCCACATAACCAAGAGAGAAGCCACTGTGTGACCCAACCGAATGCAGGAGCAACAGAGTTACGAGGCTTCACCACCGACTATTTTTCTCTCTCTTTGCAGAAGAAGGAAGCCAGAACCAAGTTAGAATCAACTTGTCTACCTTGTACAATATAAAGACAATGGTAATTAAGAAAGTTATTAAAGAGTAGATATCCAAAGTGTCGGGCGGAAAAAAAGCACCTAATAGATTTTTTGAGCATCTCTATTCCTACCTTATATTTGCTATGAATTTCCATCACTCCTCTTCAGAGTGATATCTAAATGCTTCCATTACAAGAACTGTATTTGTTTCTTGTAAAATACCTTTCACCTCTGGATTCTTCAGAATTATGGCATGCAATGTGCTCATAAACACTCTCTGATCTCTTCCAAACCCAGTTGATCTCTTCTGTAAAACATGCATGACCAAAACTTACTTTGCTGGGAAGTCATTCTGCTAACACAAACTCTCTTCTCAGACATTGCACCTTGAATTTAAGGACAACTTTAGGAGCTAATATGGTTTGGATGTGTGTCCCCTCCAAACCCCATGTTGACATGTGGCCTGCAATGACAGAAGTTGGCCTGTAGGTGGTGTTTGGGTCATGGGAGTAGATCCCTCATGAATGGCTTGGTACTGTCCTTGTGGTAAGGAGTGAGTCCTCACTCTATTAGTTCACAGGAGAGCTGGTTGTTTAAAAGAGTCTGACACCTCTCCTCTCTCTCTCTCTCGTGCTTCCTCTCCCTCTCTCTCTCTCACCATGTAATGTGCCTGCTGCCCCTTTGCCTTCTTCTATAAGAGAAATCTTCCTAAGGCCTCACCAGAAGCTGAATAGATGCTGGTGCCAGATTTGTACAACCGGAAGAACTGTGAGCCAAATCAACCTCTCTTCTTTATAAATTGCCCACTCTCAGGTATTCTTTACAGCAATACAAAAATGGACTCCACAGGAACTTTTTTTGGAGATCCTATCAGATGAGGACTTCCCAAGCTCTGTTTAACTAGGGTGATCATATAATTTATGTCTAAACAAATACTTGAAGAATAAAAGGGGTGCTATCAATAATTATTCCTGAACAACAGGTATAAACTGGGAAACATGAACATATGGTCACTCTGCCCCCTAACATTTCCCCACTCTATTTTCTGTTACCCATGATTCCTTATCAGCTAGGAGATTTGGAAAGCCTCTACTTCTTGCTATTTATTTTGAGAAAAAGTTAATTATGTTGAGTATACTTTTTTACTCTGTGAAGACTCCTCCGGAGACATCACTGTTTCTCCCATGAGGAGGTATATGTGTCCCCACTGAATCTGATCAACTGAAAATCACTCTACTGGGCAGAAATCTGCCTGTTCTTTGGAGTTCTAGCAGGTAAATGTGCTGCTGTAGAGAACAGAGGAGGTCATACTATGTCTCTGCCCTGTTGAGCATGAGTTGTTTGGAGAGTAAAAGGTCACTCACTTTAGGGCAGGGAGTTTAAAAGATGGCTTCATTACAAACATAGAGTCCAAATGGAATCTAGAAAAATTTCAAATATTTGGAAGGTTTCAATGAGTTCACACTCAATGACTAACCATCAGACAAATCCATCACTGCTGTCCTAGGCCTAGTTACTAAATCAGCTACACCAAGTCTAATGGAAATAGAATCAAGGCTAATAAAAATGTCCTACATAAGGTGGGAGACAACTGCACTTCAGTTACTTGGTTATTTGAAAAGGCAGAGATAAAAAGGCATTTATGTGATAGAATAGCAATAATATTTCCACAGTGCAGCCCTGGGAGAAATAAAGGATCAAACACCACCATGTCCATGAGTCTGGTCGTGTCTGGAGCTGTCACTGACAGGGCATGGAGTCACAGGACTGCTCCGTTTCGCTGTGCATCATGCCCTGGAATGGATGGAACGGAGTTGTCCCAGATAGAGCTGCCTTTGGCAAAGGGGAAAAAATGCGCATGCAACGGTGTGCTCCAGCAGTTTAGTAAGAGAGGTTGCTCTGCTGCAGAGCCCTTAACAAGATATACCAAAGTTGTTAATATTCATTTAACGGAATGGAACTGACAGGCGATGGAGAGATTGTAGTGACCCACAGCACACAGGATGGAAGCTCTAAGTCATTGGCTTGAGGGTGCTGGAAGAAGCCATTTAAACAGTTTCTAGTCTACTCATTAATCTTTGATCATAATATTGCCAAATAAATGATCATCCTAATCACCTCAATTCTAGAATCAGCAGCTTTCAGCGTGGTGTTGGATAACTGAACCTGGCTACAATTTTTGTCTGGACACCATTTCTAGAACATACTTCATCATAAGAATAACGTATGATGGTTGAGGAGGAGAAAGAGGTAAGGCAGTTGGGCCTTCAGGAAGCCCCAGAACTTGGAGAGAGGGCAGGTGGCCATGCAAGAGAAAAGTATCTCCTTTTTTTGTTTTTTTTGTTTGTTTGTTTGTTGTTTTGTTTTGAGACAGCGTCTTGCTCTATTGCCCAGGTTGGAGTGCAATAGTGTGATCTTGGCTCACTGCAAGCTCCGCCTCCCAGGTTCACGTCATTCTCCTTCCTCAGCCTCCAAAGTAGCTGGAACTACAGGCGCCCACCACCATGCCCAGTTAACTTTTTGTGTTTTTAGTAGAGACGGGGTTTCACCATGTTAGCCAGGATGGTCTCGATCTCCTGACCTCATGATCCGCCCACCTTGGCCTCCCAAAGTGTTGGGATTACAGGCGCGAGCCACTGTGCCCTGCCAAGAAAAGTACTTTCTATCCTAAAAACAATCACTAGGGCCCAGGGGACACTCAGAAGCAACCTGCATTTGGAAAACTTCAATGGAAAACCTCAGGGCCATTTTTCAGGTGTTGGAAAGGCAGGGAAGTTGATCGCTTGGAGGCTTCCCTGTCACCCATGTCTACAGATGCCGCTGAAATTTACAAGAGAAGATCCAGTTTGGCTAATGTTCCTTTTGGAGCAGTATCTTGGAGTGTTGTTTCATCTACAGCAAGTGACTAGACAGGAGTGTATAGTTTCCAGTAATGAGGCATCTTCATCGCCCGCCATTCCCCTCTTACAAATGAGGTCAGGAAGGAAAACTCTTCCCCACCGCAACATTGAGTTACCACTGGGGACGCTTCCATTTTATCGTTCATCATCCACAACCAGTCTCCATGGGGTAAAATCAGTAAGAGACTCCATGTGATGTGTTCCCTTGTCTGAAATAACCTTTTGAAGGGCTTTTTTCATTTCCACTCTCTGGGAGGAATTTTTTTAACCACTCAAGTCTTGGGGTCTGTTTAAACAAGAAATTGTTTTATACTCCTGAATGATGCATTCCTCTCCAGCTATTTCTACATAACTTCCAGGATATGAAAACCGCCCAAGGCTTTCCAACATGGCTGCTTTCTTTCCTCTCATAAACAAACTCAGCAGTAATCATGCCATTGTGGTCACTCTGGGGCTTTGCATTGCTTCAGCATTTTCCCTCGGTCTTTTGTTCTGCCAGACACTGATTATGACAGTTCACCCGAATCTGGAAAGCAGGAATGCACTCTTCTACTGGTCTCTGGCCTTTAGCCTTTTCCTTTGTCTTCCATGAATATATGAGGCCAACAGGAGGGATCTAGGCTCAGTATGATAGGCTCAATAATGGCTTACTCAGATGTCACATTCTAATCCATGGAAGCTGTAAATGCCACCTTCTAAGGAAAATGGCTCTTTGCGGATGTGATTAAGCAAAGAATTATACTTGGGAAGATCATCTTGGATTACCTGCACGGGCCCTAAATGCAATCACATGTGCGTTATAAGAGGGAGGCAGGGAGAAATTTGACACAGACAGAAAAGGAGGAAATAATGAGGCCATGGAGGCACAAAGTGGAGTGATGTTGCCACAGGCCCAGGAATGCTGGCAGCCTCCGGAAGGTGGGAGAGGTGCAGAGCAGATTCGCCCCTAGAGCCTTCAGAGGGACCAAGGTCCTTCCAACACCAATTCTAATTCAGTGAAACTGATTTTGGACTTCTTGTCTCCAGAAATGTAAGAGAATGAATTCCTGTTGTTTTCAGCCACTTTAGTTATTACAGTAGCCACAGGAAACTAAAATGCTTGACCACCTGCATCTACCTTCACCATCTCCAGCTGTGTGCATCACTGCTGCAGAGCTGAGAGCATCCCAGCACATCCCTCCTACAGCATTCCTGAGGAGGTGCTGATGCTTTTCCTTCCTCAGCTGATCCAGAGAACTAACAATCTTCTGTGGCATTCTGATGTTTTGAGAGTAAACATGAGGAAACAAAAGTCCCAAACGAGTATTCAAACATGACTCTTTCTTTCTTTCTTTCTTTCTTTCTTTCTTTCTTTCTTTCTTTCT
>NC_045447.1:100938073-100963768 GCF_002776525.5 Piliocolobus tephrosceles
TTTCTTTCTTTCTTTCTTTCTTTCTTTCTTTTTTTTTTTTTTTTCTGGAGACAGAGTCTCACTCCAACATGGCTCACTGCAGCCTCAACCTCCTGGGCTCAAGGGATTCTCTTGCCTCAGTCCACCAAGTAGCTGGGACCACAGTTGCACCTTGTGACACCTGGCTAACTTTTTGTACTTTTTGCAGAGACAGGGTTTCACCATGTTGCCCAGGCTGGTCTTGAACTCCTGAGCTCAAGCTATCCACCTGCCTTGGCCTCCCAAAGTGCTGGGATTATAGGCATGAGCCACCGTGCCCGGCCGGAACATGACTTTCTAAGCTCCACTGTGGGCTCCCAGTCAAACATCCTTGCACCGAGCTCCCATCTTATTGAAGCTGAAATGTTACACAAAATGTCTTCAAGTCACTAAACAGTCATCATGATTTTAATTCATCTGTTTGGTTTTGGACAAGTTACTTAATTTTTCTGGGCTTCAATTTCTTCAAAAAGAGGGAAAAAAACTTCTTTAGCAGTAGGCTATATCTGAAATTCATTAATAAAATGCTTTCTCATAAGGATAAAAATTATCACCTAATGCTTTCTTCAATGACTTACGGTTTTGACTTGATGAATTCAGATACACTGGGATTTTTCTCCCAGAACAATGTTTCTGAAAAAAAAACCGGGGTGGAGGGAGAAGAGAAGAAATCTCCTAAGATAGCTAATGTCAAAGAACTTTAATTATTAGTTCAGTAAACACTAATTCAGTTTGGATTTCACCATGATTTCCAAAGGGATTTTCAACTCAACCATGAAAACAACGTTCTAGATTAAAACTCAGGCAACGAAACTTAATTGTGAGGAAAAAAATAGTTATTTTTACAAAATCTTAAGTAAGAAATGGCTTATTGAATTTTACATCTTAAGAAACCAAAGGGAAAGAGAGAATTTCCCCTTTTTTTCTTTCTGGACTTAGCATTCCATGCAACTCTGTAAAGGGCAAAAGCTTTGTAATGCTCTTTCATGATCTTAAATATGCCTCAGAGCTGCAGGGCATTTTAAAAATATCATTAATATAAGCCAGGTTGGGGGAAAAAAGTGGTATTTTCTGGATTCTAAATTAAATTGGTTGCTGTCCAACATTTTTTGCATTAGGAGATGCCAGGGTGGGGGAAAGAACCATTAATCATTTTCTGCAGGTATTTGGAGTCCCCTGTGCACCCAGGGAATGAAGAGCATCTTGGAAACAGCCTCCATGGACTCAGAGAGCACAGCCGTGCCCTCACACTTATCAGGAGGGCTGAATGGTGAGCCAGGAGGCTTGGGCCCCAGGACTAGACGGCCTGGAAGCTAGGACAGGGTGACCGCTCACTCTTCGAACAGTACCTCTCTGGCCTTCTGCTTAGTGTCCTATTAAAATGATGGAGTTGAATCAGAAAATCTTAAAAGCTCCTTCAGGCTCAAATACTCTGACTTCCATAAAGGCCATGGAAAGTCGGGGGGACTGAAGCGTCCATTTACAGTCAGCACATCTGAGGACTAGCAAGTAAAGGGCTAATAAAATGGCTAGCTCTGCTTTAGGCAAGGCTCAAGAAAAGGTGGGGAGGGGGTAATGCCGCATCTAGGGAGGAAAATCTCACCTCCTCAGGAAGGCAGTTCCTGAAAACCCAGTAGAATGAGAGATCACAGACCACAGTGCCTCCATGCTGTCTGTCGGATTCCTCTTGGTTGATTTTTTTCACTGCACTCACTTACCTCTATCGAAGTTATCTTTTCTCTTAAACTATGTATTTGTTTACTCTCTGTCCTCACTCACTAGATATAAGTTCTGGGAGGCCGGAAACTCCCTCGCCATTGTAGAGAGAAAAGTCCCTGCTCCACGGTTGGAACCCAAAAAATATTTCTTGAATACATGAGTGAATGAATGATTGAATGAATCTACTCTGGCCTTTTGAAAATCTGTTCCCTTCACTGAAACAGGAGTGATCTTTTTAAAATGCAAACTTAATTCTGTCATTTCCCAGTGTAGAACCAACAGTGGCCCTAAAGATAAAGACTAAATCTCTCATCCAAGTTTGTCGCTGGACTCTGCTGCCCCGCAGATCCCTGTGGTTCCACTCACCTTCTCACACTCAGAAACCCAGGCTTTCTGGCCCAGGTGTATTTCTTCCCATGCACCATGCTAATCCCTTCAAGTGGCCTCTGCACACAGCATTCCCTCTACCAGGAACGGGGACCTGCTCCACCAAAAGCACATCCAAAACCCGCTCCCAACCATCACCCAACGCATTCTCACTCTTCATATCTTAGCTCAGAGTCTCTTCCTCAGAAGAAAGCCTGCTGACATGCACACAGCGTGCACACCCTGGAGACCCTCTTCTCTTGCTATCAGTGTGCAGATGGTCACTTATTCATGTGATTATTTGCCTAATATCTGTCACCCTCACTTTGCTGTGAGCTCTGAGAGAGCA
This sequence comes from Piliocolobus tephrosceles, assembly GCF_002776525.5. Taxonomy (NCBI): domain Eukaryota; kingdom Metazoa; phylum Chordata; class Mammalia; order Primates; family Cercopithecidae; genus Piliocolobus; species Piliocolobus tephrosceles. The sequence goes on from NC_045447.1 coordinate 100,940,526, forward strand.
GGGGCCAGTCTGTTTTGCTTACCCCAGTGTTCTCAGGGCCCAGTACAGTACCTGATGCACAGTAACACACAATCAATACTTGCAAAACCAGTGAATGCACGAACAAAGGAACTACTAGCAGCTTCGCGGAGGGATCACGCCAGAAGCTCTCGAATGTCTGTAAAATATTCTTAAAAACTGTCTTTAAAACCCACTGTCCTGGGTAACAAGAGCAGACCCTTTCAAAACCGATCTCCTCAAACTACAAAGCCTCGCTCTTTTCGGCCGATTAATCATATCAGAGACCGGCAAGGAAGACCCCCCTAGATATAATCCCTCTGCACAACCGGAGCTCCCTGCCGCCCTGTCTCTTTCTTCTCACTCATTTCGACCAGAACGTTTTAATTTGGAGAAAATAATGACCCTCAAGAGGAAAAGAGAAATGGGGAGGGCGGCATTGAGGACCACGGAATGTGAGTCCGTGTCTGGTTATCATTTAGGGCCTGAGAGGAAACAACAAAAGCCAAGAGCCACGGCACTGGCAGTTGTGATGCTCTTTGTTCTTTTTTTTTTTTTTTTTTTTTTTTTTTTTTGAGACAGTTTTGCTCTGTCACCAGACTGGAGTATAATGGCGTGATCTCGGTTCACTGCAACCTCCGCCTTGCCAGTTCAAGCAATTCTCCTGCCTCAGCCTCCCGAGTAGCTGGGACTACAGGTGCGTGCCACCACGCCCAGCTAATTTTTGTATTTTTAGTAGAGACAGGTTTCACCGTATTGGCCAGGATGGTCTCAATCTCTTGACCTCATGATCCACCCTCCTTGGCCTCCCAAAGTGCTAGGACTACAGGCGTGAGCCACCGTGCCTGGCTTCTATTTCTAAAAAGAAAATTCCACAAAACATGATTCTGGGGCTCTGAGCAAAAAATGTTTTCTGCATTCTAGAGGATCTAAAGGAAGTGTTTTGCAAACTTCTAAAAATCTCAAAGCATTTGCTATTAGGAGAGAAAAGACCGACTATTAGCTCTGCATTGAGAGACCAGAGGAAGGAGTAATTTTATCCAGGGAGAGATAGGATCACAAATGTCCATCCCCCAGTATGCAAAGCTGTTTAGAAGATAATCTCTCAGTACTCACCAGAAAACAAAAGCAGGAGAATGACACCAATAGCCATTCTGGCACAAAACATGTAACTGATAACAAAGGAAAGTGCAGCGATACAGAGAAGGTGAAGGGACGGTTGTGTGCACAATGGAAAGAATCAAATGGCAAAAGCTTATCCAGGCGGCGCAGAGCCAGGAGCTGGAGGCTAACATAACGCTGCCTGAGATAGGAGAAAAATGTAAACACAACCTCATAATCCACCCATGTTTGCTCCAGCCCAGGAGAAAACATCCATAAATCTTGTCGAAATGTGATATATGGAAACTGGGAAAATGGATCTAATCCAGATCTTATCCTGACTTATCTTCCAGAGCCAGGAAATGAAAAATGGAAGATGAAATATTGGTGAACTGTTCGTTTTCTTCCACGTATGCCCCTCTCATGCCCTTTCTGGAGGGGAATACCTGGGCTGTAGTAACTGTAGTAACTGGAATGGCCAGTTTAATCCCTCTGAGCTCTCATTTCCTGACGTGTAAAAGGGGGGTGTTTCCTGTCCCTCCATGACCCATGGGGTCCCTAACATCTACCCAATAACAGTGTGCACAAAAGAACCAGGTCCTGGACTCCCCTCACCCCATCCCAGCTCTTCTATGGACCTTGGGCATGTGGCTCGTCTCTTTCCAAGCTCAGTTTGCTCATATGAAAAATGGAGAGAACAATAGAGAACCATTTACTGTGGTTGACAGACATTTAATAATGTGCTCAAAGCTATACAGTCAGGGCTCAGACTCGTGTCTTACTGATGCCAATGACTCATCCTTTCCACTACAGAGCACTGCTTTCCAGGGAAGCACAGGCTGAAGTCAAGTTTTGTCTTCCTAAATGTCGGTTGTTCATGATAAGAACAAACCAGAGGAAGTCCTAGCACTTAAAAATGTTCAGCAAATATGAGCTACCATCATAATTACTCTTTACAATTGCAAGTCCCTTGAGCCCAATGTCCTGAAGAACAAAAGAAGGAAAACGAATAACAATTTAATTCCTCACAAGGTTAAGTATCTGTACTTTTCCACCTCTCCCTACCCAAAGCCTATCTTCTAAATGTTTGTTTCATGTCATGATTCACGAACAGTGAAAGCTCAACTGACCGACTTCATGGAGCAGTGAACTGGGAAAGATGGACTGAAAGTCTTAAGGTCTGGCTTGGGTAAAATCCGTGCTTTCCTGTTGTAAATAATCCATTGACTTCAAATATTTTTAAGTATGTGGTCTCACATCTGCAGGACATATGATGGGGGCTAGAGTCACAAGGATATGAGCCCCATTTCATTTTAGTTTGTAGGGTCTCTGTGTACCAAAACCCACTCTGTTTCCTGAAGAAGCACAACTTTTTCCAGATGAAATTTCAAGGTTTCACTCCAGCTTCTAAACAGTGACTGTGTCAGCCAGACTCATCTCTAGCCTTTACATCTAGTATTGGATAAAAATCACCAAACCACTATGCCACTAAGACTGCAATTTGGTTTCTTAAGTGGAACCTTGTGATGAAGCTCTGAAATTCACTCCTTCCTGGTTAGTGCCAATGAACTAAATGAATACGGCATTAGTCCTTTCAATACTCAGCCCTAAAGCCTAACTCCATTCAGGGCAAACTCAGAGTGAAAGAACCTAACACCCAACCCAGACCTGGCATGTAGTAGATGCTTAATCAATATTTATTAGATGAAAGAGTAACAAACAAGACACAAATACAGGGAAATGATCATATATAGTACCAGGTACTTCACTGGTTCCCTTGGTATGGTATTTTGCAGATTCTCCCTTTTAACTTGAGATCCTCCTTATTTTATGGATCAGAAAACTGAGGCTTAGAAAAAATACAATAGGCCGGGCGTGGTGGTTCACGCCTGTAAGCCCAGCACTTTGGGAGGCCAAGGTGAGCGGATCACGAGGTCAGGAGATTGAGACCATCCTGGCTAACACAGTGAAACCCCATCTCTACTAAAAAAATACAAAAAAATTAGCCGGGCATGGTGGTGGGCGCCCGTAGTACCAGCTGCTGGGGAGGCTGAGACAGGAGAATGGCGTGAACCCAGGAGGCAGAGCTTGCAGTGAGCCGAGATTGCACCACTGCACTCCAGCCTGGGTGACAGAGCGAGACTCCATCTCAAAAAAAAAAAGGAAAAAATACAATAATGAGTTTAGATTTACATTAAAACTCAAATATGCCAGATTCCAAAACCCCTGCTCTTTGCACTAAATTACACCACTATCTCCATCCCCAGAGAAAGTTCTCCTAACACCAGTTTTCACATGCAAGTAATGACAACTAAGGCAAACAAAAGGATGTTTCTTCCAGGCTTCCTTGATGCTATATAGGATTTATAAATAAATAGGTATGCCCCTCCTCAATGTTTAAAGTGAGAATTTTGCTGAAACTATTTTGTTCAAAACAGATGTTGTCATGCTAGACACTCGATTTTTGTTTTATTGCTAAGCAAAGCAATCTGAAAATTGAGTATTTTATCAGTTATGAATTGAGTTTTGACATCACGTAACAGAAAACACAAATAACAGTGGCTTAAAAGAAGTCTAGAGATGAGAAATTGGTGACTGGTGTGGAATTTCTACAATGTCATCAGGATGCAGGCTCCTTCTATCCTTAGCTCGCAGTTTTCAAACTTATACTGTCTTCATGGTGTCCCCAAATGGTTGCTGAAGAACCAACAATTGCAATGGCCATTGCAGGCAACAGGAAGCTAGAAGGGCCAAGGGCAAAAGACTGCATGCCAGCTGAGATAATCCCCTTTAAAATTCCCTTCCTAGAATCCCCACTCAGTTATTTCTGTTAACATCTCTGGCTGAAACTATATCACATGACCGCCTCTACTCAAAAGAGGAACTAGGAAATGTAGGTATACGTGGTAGGTTAACTGGCAACCCAACAAATGTGATTCTGTTAGTAAAAAAAAAGAATAAAATATTAGATAAGCAACTACCGAGTCTGACACAAATGCCTTAGATACTATTTAAATATCTGTCCTTTAAAGAGTGTCATTCGTCCCATGAAACTAGACACTTGGAGAGATTGCATGATATGTAGAAGGTGAATCTTTGCTTCTGTGGTATATAACAGAGCTGTATCACAAAAGTTATCCAGGTTAAGGCGCAGGCCAGTGGCAACATGGATATCTAGGTTATTTTTTTAAATCAATCTAAATAAAATTGAAGTATGATTTTATTGAGAATACTATAGCCAGGTGCAATGGTGCACACCTAAGGTCTCAGCTACTCAGGAGGTTGAGGTACAAGGATCACTTGAGCTCAGGAGTTAGAGACCAGTCTGAGCAAGACAGAAAGACCCAATCTAAAATTTTGCTTAAAGAATATTGATGAGCCATTAAATACCTTTGGTTTCAAAGCCTCTAAACTGCTGATCTCTGAGGTTTAAATTTTATTCCAGAGTCTCCAATCAACCTACAGGCATATGTGCCTGATCTTATGGCTATACGCAAAGCACCCCTATCTAAAGGAAGATGCTACCACACTAAGGAAAACCAAAGATTTCCCCTTCTCCTCCTGCAGGCCCATCTCAGGAAGCTGATGGAATGGCCCCTGCTCAGGGTAAGAGGGGCTCAAAAAACTTGTAATTGGTAAAAATCTGAGCTCTTTGAGCAACACTGGAATCAGCCTTAGAGGTGCTTAAACTCAGTGCCTGCCGAGAGCACAAAGAGGAGGAGAAAGAGGGGCTAAACATGCAGGCTGGTTATCAGAAGGACAGAGCCTGACACCAAGGACTTCCTGTACAAGGCTTACTTCCGCCTCTAGTGAAACTGCTCCTATCCCTGTTGCAACACTAATTATGCATAGTGGGGAATAGTTCTTGGAGACACTACAGCAAAGTTGTAAATTTAGGTTACTTCAATGTGCTGCCTTTTTTTTTTTTTTTTTTTTTTTTTTAACATATCTTGCTCTGTTACCCAGGCTGAGATGCAGTGGCACTATCACAGCTCTCTGTAGCCTCAAACTCCTGGGCTCAAGCAATCCTCCCACCTCAGCCTACCGGATAACTGGGACTATAGGTATGCGCTACCACGTCTGGCTCCGTGTGCTTCTTTAAAGTATATTAAGGTCAGTATGATTGGCTGAGCAGTTGTTTGCCAACACTTGGAGGATTGAAGGAAATTAAAACCCAGAGTGGTGGAGCACACCCATAAAGCCACTTAGATGTTGGTGAGCCAAACCAAAGGATAACATCCATCTGAAGAACAAAGAGCTTTCACAATCCCATCTATTGTGTTCACATGCCCAAGGCTCACAGCATTGCCCACTTTTACTATTTGCTTTATTCCAGCATGGGTTCTTTCTGTTTTTGATTCACGAAGATGTCCTGGAAAGAGTTGACTTATTTAGTCTTCTAAAGAATGATGCATTACAGAGCGAGAACAGTTGGATGAGAAACATATAGGGAAAAACCATAGAGTGAAGACTATAAAGACAAGAAAAACTAAAGATCATGTCAATTCTTTTTTTTTTTTTTTTTTTTGAGACGGGGTCCTGCTCTGTTGCCCAGGCTGGAGTGCAGTGGCACAATCTCGGCTAACTGCAACCTCCACCTCTGGGGTTCAAGCGATTCTCCTGTCGCAGCCTCCCAAGTAGCTAGGGATTACAGGTGTGCACCACCACACCCAGCTAATTTTTGTATTTTTAGTAGAGACGGGATTTCATCACATTGGCCAGGCTGGTCTTGAATTCCTGACCTCAGGTGATCAGCCCACCTCAGCCACCCAAGGTGCTGGGATTACAGGAGTGAGCCACTGCGCCCAACCCAATCATGTCAACTCTTATATTGTTCCTGTTGATGACACATCCTTGACATTGAGGTACTATGGAAATTTCAAAAGTACAGATCATTATTTGTGAACACAGAATTATGAATCCAGGCAAAATTCTTAGATTTTCTCTGTGCATTTAACTATGTCATTTCCTATATGCCACGTAGAAATCACAACTAGAAGGGAAAAAAGTGGAAGGGACCAGAAATAACTTCTGGAAAATTGAAACATTTTCGTCTCCATGTATATAAACTTAAACACATCTGAGTGCTACAGTCTGCAGGGCCTTGCTTGATCCTCAGGAATATTCCAGTCTGTAGCAGCATCTCACTTCTCTGAACTTCTGATATAACTGCATTCTTTCCCACATCATACAACTCTTACTTATATGCCATCTTCAGCTGATTTTAACTTTTATGCAAGTTTTTCCCCCTTTTCAAGGAGTTTCAATCTACTTGTGTGAACTTTATTACTAATCAAAGTTGTTCTGGAGGGCATGGCTTAGACGGCTACTCTCAGTTGACTTCCTAACAGGTCCCTTCAGAGCTGGACTGACTCATTCCTTGGCCCCTGGTGCCCATGGCCACCCACAGGCCTCCCACAGTGTTGCCAGCTAACAGCACAGTACAAAGGAGATGCACCCTTTTGTGGGCAGAAAGATCTGAAAACGAGAAGATCTCAAGCCAAACTGACACAGTTCCTTTTCCAAATTGCCGAGGAGATAAATCACTTCTCCCATGCGGAGGAGTTAGTAAGGGACTTAAAAACAAGGATCAGAGCTCTATCTCCTGGGGGTTGAAAGCTCCTTCCTGTCTGAGAAGAGCAGGGCATCTTCCCACTTAAATTCCACAGATGCCTGACTTTTCCCCCCTGGATGTTAATCTACTGTCCTGTGAGGATCATTTATATTTATTATGTGCCAAGCCCAACACCCAACACATAATTCAAGATAACCCCCTCATAAATTCTCTGTATAGGATTTATACATCCCAGATGGGTAGAAGTTTTGATCTTGAGAACTGAGCAGATTTTTATAATTCACAAAATGCCCTGCAATGTACATAGCTCTGTTCCTTGCGTTTCCTACGGAGCCTCCAATATGCAGAGAGATTATGGAGCAAAGATGGTGAAATCAATCTTAAGCTTGAAGAATTTGTCATAAGGATGTTGATAAGTGTCTCAGATATATGTGATTTATTCCTTAAGAATGTTCTCTCTAACTCTGTTCAGCTAAATAAGATGTATAAGCTTAGGAACAAAATCTATTTTTAAGACTGCTTGGAAGTAACAAAAATGTGTGCTGGTACTCTATGCAGGAGCACTATCTTGAAGGAATCAAGTTTCTTCGTTTCTGGTCTTGGATGAGTGGACAACCTAAGACACCTTAATAAAAAGAGACAATGCACAATCCGAGTTCTTGACACATTAGAAGCATTCCACAATATGGGTTTTCAGAGATGTTTTAGGAGGAAAGGCAGACAAGACTAGTCTCTGCAGTAGACAACTTCTAAATCTCAGAGGCTAATTTAACATAATAAACATTTGTCCAATAGAGGTCAAGAGGTTTTGCTCTTATTTAGGGACCCACATAAGAGGAAAGAAAGTGAGGGTGGCCACTAGGATGTTTCATTCAGATTGATTTTCAAAGCACCCGGCCTAGAAACGATGCTCACATCAACCTCTGCATTTACCCAAACTCAGACACATGTGCCACACCTGACTAGAAGGACTGGAAATGTGGTCAACAGAGTGTCCAGGAAGAGCCGGACAAGAATCTTGATGACTACAAGCAATCTTATGCCATAAGTGTTAAAAACAGCCAGGACCGAAAGAAGCCAGTGACAAAAGAACATATTATATGATTCAATTCACATGCAATATCCAGAACAGGTTAATCTAAATAGAAGTAGATGAGTGGTGGCTTAGGGCTGACAGGAGTTACGGGGGTGTGGAGAGGTGACAGCTAAAGGGTACAGGGTTTCTTTTTGAGGTGATGAAAATGTTCTTAAATGGACAGTGGTGATGGTTGTACATCACATACATGTGAATATACTAAAAATCATTGAATTCTACATGGCAAATGAATGAACTGTAAATGAATTATATCTCAATATAGCCATTTAAATAAATACAATCAACAGATATATAGAAACTCTGTACCATATTAGCAACTTTTCTGTAAATATATAAATATAAATTAACAGTATATTTTTTAAAAACTATTTTTAAAAAGTCAAGATCAATTTCAAGAATAGTGAATATTCTGCAATGTCTTCCTTCCACCCTATTCTCAGGCAAAAGTGGTGAAAATGAACATCAGAGTCCCAATGCTTCCAGTCAGAAAGTTTCAGCTTTGAGGGTGGTTTTCAATCAGCTTGAACCTTGGCTTCCTATTCTGTAAAATGGAAGTGATACACTGACTTCAATCGTTTGTTGTATTTATTAAGTAAGATATCAGATTTGAAATACTGTGGCAATCCAGGCACACAGTTGGCTCTAGATTAAAGCATATTAATTATTTAAGCTCTTCAAAGGGAAGTGAAATATCAAAAGCACAAATAACCCCCCAAAATTGTTAAAGATTTGAATAGACCCTTTACAAAAAAAAAAAAGATATTCAAATGGTCAATAAGCATACGAAAGAGTACTCAATATCATTAGTCACCATGAAAATGCAAAGCAGAACAACAGTGAGATACTGCTACACACCGAAAAAAGATATTAACATGGTCAATAAACATAAGAAAGGTGCTCAACATCATTAGTCACTACAAAAATGCAAAGCAGAACCACAGTGAGATACCTCTCCACACCCACCAGAATGGCTAAAAATGAAAACCAACTCTTCTGAGTGTTAGCAAGGATGTGGAGAAACTAGAACTCTCACACATTGCTAGTGGATGCTGAAAATTGTACAATCATTTTGTAGAACCATTGCCGCTCTCTGATAAATGGGAATAGTCATCTACTCTATGGCCTAGCAATCACACGCCTAGACGATATACCAAGAGAAATGAATGTATTATGTTCACAAAAACACCTGTAAAGACATAACAGCTTTACTCACAATAAGCAAAAATTCAAAGCAGCCTAGGTATCCATCAATAGGAAAATGGATCGACAAACTGTGGTATATCCATACAATAAAATAGTACTGAGCAAAAAAAAAACGAGAGACTATTGATGTACATAATAAAATAGATAACTTTCAAAAAACACGATGAATGAATAAAGGTTAAACTAAAGAATATATATGTATTAATATTATTCTATTTATATTAAGTTATTGAACATAGAGAACTAATCTATAGGGATTGAAAGCAAGTCAGTGATTACTTGGAGTTGGCTGTATGACAGCACTTGACTGGAAAGAAGCATGAGTTAACTTTCTAGAAGGATGGAAGTGTTGTTTTGTTTGTTTGTTTTGAGACAGAGTCTTACTCTTGTTGCCCAGGCTGGAGTGCAATGGAGTAATCTCAGCTCACCACAACCTCCGCCTCCCGGGTTCAAGCAATTCTCCTGCCTCAGCTCCCCAGTAGCTGGGATTGTCACCACATCTGGCTAATTTTGTATTTTTAGTAGAGATGAGGTTTCACCATGTTAGTCAGGTGATCCACCCACCTCAGCCTCCCAAAGTGCTGGGATTATAGGTGTGAGCTACCACGCCAGGTCCGGCAGTGTTTTATATTTAACGTATTTGTCAAAATTCATTGTGCTGAACACTAAGATTTATACATTGTACTGAATGTAAAGTACTATTAATTTGAAAAACAAGGAAATGGGGGCTAAGGGAAGGAGAGAAGAAACTATTTCATCCTTTTTGCCTTGGATATTAAAGGGTAGGTGGCACATACATGTTAATTTTCTGCATCTGTGTCCTGCCACCTGCCTTCCCAAGTCACTAAGGTGCAAAGCCCTGGAAAGTCACCTCTAGTTAATGTCCTCTAAAGGACAAACAGCCACACCCAGTGTCTATTCTGCAGGTCAATGTGTTCCATGTTACACTAAATAAATAAATACATGAATAATAACCTCTAACCCAGATATGTCTTGGACTATGTTTGTCTGAAGTTATATAAAGCTTATAAAAACAGGAAATAAAGTACATTGAAAGCACTGCAGAAAAAATCCAAAATAGACAAAAATGTAAATGAAGGCTATGAGAAAAAACAACAGAAGATGCCTATTCTTTTAAGTTCCAAAATTATGCCAGTCAAAACTCAGGAGCAGAGGAAATGAGAATCCTGGGATGGAATGGCAATCCAAGGTAAGGAAAACAGAACACTCAAAACACTGTGCATAGCATAGAGCAGGATAAGCCAACAAAGTCTGCATATTAACTTACAGCTGGCAACCAGCTAAAATGGGAATTTAATGACTCTTAAGGCTTGTGTCTTATACATGAACAGGAATTGAATCAAAGTTGGACGCAGAATCCTTTTTAATTGCTGGAGCAGATTTTATTCCTTCACTTTTAGATTTTAAGACTTAAGCTTTGGTGTAACAGAAATAACTAACAACCTATTAATAAACGTTGAACTGTCTTCTAATAGTGGATGGGACTTCAGTTTTGTTAGCTGTTTTCACAATATGCATATTCAGTAGCTGCTTTTTATAAATGTGTATGGATTCTAAAATAAAAGCAAATGAAATATGCATGCATAATGTCTCTGCCTAAATAAATACACTTAAAACTGCTCTTTATGAATCGTGACCACGAACGTCTCTGATTTACTAATGTTTGCCACTGTGGTTGTAAATTCATTTGTTTCTCTAATATTTTGACTTTCTGTATATCTCAAATCTACATTATTAAGAACAAAAAGATTCTTGATAATTCCATCTTCTTTGTGGACTATCAATTTCATCAAACAGAAATAACTCTTTTCCTTTGGGCGCGATGGCTCACGCCTGTAATCCCTGCACTTTGGGAGGCTGAGGCAGGTGGATCACCTGAGGTCAGGAGTTCAAGATCAGCCTGGAAAACATGGTAAAACCTCGTCTCTCCTAAAGATACAAAAATCAGCTGGATGTGGTGGTGGGGCGCCTGCAATCCCAGCTGCTCAGGAGGCTGGGGCTGGAGAATCACTTGAAACCGGGAGGCAAAGGTTGCAGTGAGCTGAGAGAGCACCATTACACTCCAGCCTGGGCAATGAGAACAAAACTCTGTCTCCAAAGAAAAAAAAAATTTCAGAAAAAAACTCTTTTTCTAATCTAATGCTTTTTCCTCAGACATTATTTTTATCAGTTATTGATACTATTACGTTAATTTTTCTTTCAGCCAGAATTTCCCTGTTCTTTTTATCTCTAGTATTCTCGGGTTGCTTTGTTTTCAGAGCATTTCTATGAAACCACATATGACTGTGTCTCAGTGGTGGTGGTGACAGGTTTTTGTGGCTGTTTGAGCTGCGCTTTTGTTTTGTCCAGGAGGACGGTGTTCCTGGCCCTCCAGCTTAACAACGATAACTTACTTCATGCTGTACCAATAGCAGCTCCCCTGGTCACACCTGGGACCTCATCATGACTCGTAGCTGCACCACCTTCAGCATCTCCCATTTGAGGCTCTCACCTTCTGTCTCTGTCTCCTCCTTCCTTAGCATCAATCTTCAACAGCTCCTCATTCCCCCCAGGACCTCCAGACGATTGAACACTTTCTTTTGTCACCTCTCTCCCTTTGCAGACTAGACCCCAGAGCCCGTCATTCTCATCATCCTGTGCACACCCTTTCATCTCTGCTGTCCCATGTGTCTCTCCTGTGTCCTATCTCAAGTCAGAGTCACACTTGACGAATCCAATCCTGGTTAAACTCAACTATACTTAGTCCTCACCTGCTCACAAGCAGCTAAACACAAATGAGCTTGGAGTGTCACTGGACTGGCGATTACCTCTACAGTGATCTTCTGCTGAGTGCACTTTGACCCTATTTTTATTTTTTAAATTATATTTAATTTTTTTTTCTTAGAGACAGGGTCTTGCTGTGCTGCCCAAGCTGGATTCAAACTTCTGGGCTCAAGCGATCCTCCCACTGCAGCCTCCCCAGTGGCTGGGATTACAGGGAAACACACAGTGTCCCACATTCTCTACCCTATAGAAAACCAAACTCTATACTCTTTTCTGTTGCAGGAATATATCAAAATTTCTGCTCCCTAGTGAAGGAATCTCGTATCAAAGGACTTAAGTCTTTTTTAGCAACTTTTTAAAAATCACTTCAAGGACTAGAAGGACGGTAGAACTATATGTTCAACCCCTTCTCTCAATCCAATCTTGAACCAAGTCCTATGACTGCTAATAATATACTCACGACAAACCAAATGCTTTTAATGAGAGAGGGCGAGACCATCACTAAGCAGATAGGACTGAACCAGATACGAAGGGCTAGCTGAGGGATTCGTTTCATCCTCCAGGCCCTGGTAACAGAAGTAAAGACAATTCAGTCTAGAAAAAGTGCCAGCAAGGGCCTCACACCTATTTCCCATAAACTAACATACTGTAAGAGTGAAAAGTGCACTGTTGCCCTCAGGGAAGGGAAAAAAGTAACTTGGTCTCTGAAAAAAAATATAGCAGAAAAACAAATTACCATCATGTGAAGAAAGCGTTTCTTTTGAATCATCAGTCCCTGGAATAAACATTAAATTTAAAAGGTCTTATTATTTTACTTAGTTTCACTACCTTAAAATATATCTGCTACATGGATCGACTCCGTCGTTTATTGCAGGCCTAATGGAATTTTGGCATTAAAAACCTGATGCATTTTGGGTCCTTGCCTTATAAAACTTCATGTCTATCAGATCCTTTAATAGACAGAGAAGATCATTAAAACTCCAAATATTTCTACAGCCACAGTCCACAAAGTGGCAAAGCTCATTTTTAAAATTTTAGTAATGGCTCACATTCTATAGGTTGACTTCCAATCGGATCTAATTAACTCAAGTTGGCTGAAGGCCTTTTGAACCTGCCACTATAATTCATAGCTCAAGAAGGCAGGCCCCAACCTGATGGGTCTTTTTAGCAATAAAGAGAAAAAATGGTTACCATTTCCCCAGCCAAAGGAAGGCCACTTTTCTGAGCAAGCTGAACAGTCTGAGAGGCCCTCCAACCCTTATGTTCACAAAGTTGAGCCTTGGTCAGGTGGGTCTCCACACAGAGAGGCATGTCTTCTCCAGCACGACAATCCTTCGGGTAGCTGGGATAAAGTTGGCATAACCAGCAGGACCACAGAAATGCTACAAAAAAAAAAAAAAAAAGAGGTAAAATGTAAAAGATCATTGAGTAAATGAGATGGGTTTAGTGGTTTCAGGTGTAGCTTCACAGTTTATTTCCTGGACAGAGTCTGATGGAGGCTGAGAATCATTATAACATACTATAGTCAATTTTGGAGTTAGATCTCCTTATATTCCAGTTCTGCCACATATTAGCCATGTGACTTCAGGCAAGACGACTCACCTGTCTGAACTCCAGTTATACAGAGAGACAAAGTACCACTCAGCTGGCAGCGTTGTTCAATGAAACACAACTGAAAGTCCTTGACACATAGTACGTGCTAAATAAACCGTGTGCTAAATAAGTAAAAACTCTAATAGTGACAATTCAACCCTTTCCAAGGATGTGTCCCCATTTCTTTCCACTTTTTTCTGTACCAATAACTGCAACAAAGTGACAAGAGTGAGAGATGTGCATACAGCCTTGTTCATAATGGGTGCTCAGGAAATAGTTGTTACCTTGGTTTAATTTACCTGTGTCCTCGACCCTGATTAAACCACATTGCCACTCTGAGGCACAACAGCCCTCAGCATTCCCCAGAAAGACTAGACTAACCCTAGAGCTTTCAAAACTAATCCAGATAGGGGGAATTTAGGGCAGAGGGGGTTGGGATCTGTGCAGTAAAGCAAGTAGACCAATCTCAGGGTCTAGAATGGTGAAGACTAATCAGTGTCCTGAATGCACGGATCGAGGTAGCACCATGCTACTGTTGGCCACGGTTCTAGGAAATTCCCTAAAGCCCAGGTAATTCGGATTTCTTAGTACCCACTTCCCCTAAGGAGGCCTAAGAGTTTCTAAAATTATCCAGAAGTTAGAAGTGAGACTTTTTGATCACCACACTGGTCAGCCAGTCGCCTGCAATGACTCAGTCTCTTGGTCATTCTACCAGCCTGCTGGCCATCTGCATTTTGACAGTTCCTTATTTGCTGAGATTTGGGAGTAAATGGAACAGCTTAGGGAAGACATTTTTCACATTTTGACCACAATAGATACATAGTACAATCCCAAACAGCTATTCCAGTCTAATACATTTATAACTACCTTATTGATGATCATTGCTATGGGAGGTCATAGAGGAATCCAAGTAAGGTCATTTACTTCTCTTTATCTAGTCTGATCAGCTGAGTTCAACTTACATGGAAACTAAAGCCCTGATGCCTTGCAAAGGTCTCATCATAGAAGGTAGACAGTTAGTGGAGGCATTCAACGTTGCATTAACTTTTTGCTCCATTGCGACTATGTAGGTTTGGGATCCAAGTGAAAACGAAATGGAAACTTCCCCAAAGGTTCTCAACATTCCACTTAATAGTTCCAACAGGTAGCCAGGAGCCTGGGCCAGGTGCCTCACAGGCATAGCTTCATGAGGCTCTTAGGCAACTGGCTGTAGCCCCATGCCTGGGGGCTCAGCATACAAGCAATAAAATTCACACTTGCTATTCAAATGATCAGAAAGCAAGGCTCACCCTATGCTGCACAAAAGAGCCTATGGGGAGGCTGGTGTGGTGGCTTACACCTGTAATCCCAGCACTTTGGGTGACTAAGCTGGGTGGATCACCTGAGGTCAGGAGTTCGAGACCAGCCTGGCCAACATGGTGAAACCCAGTTTCTTCTAAAAATACAAAAAATTAGCCAGGCGTGGTGGCAGAGACCTGTAATCCCAGCTACTTGGGAGGCTGAAGCACGAGAATCGCTTGAACCCGGGAGGTGGAGGTTGCAGTGAGCCGAGACTGCGCCTTGGCACTCCAGCCTGGGGGCAACAAGAGAGAAAAATCATCTCAAAAAAAAAAGAGGCTATGGGAGGGTTATGCTTCTCCTTCTCTTTCAAAAATTTTAATTGGCACATAATAAGACAAATTTATGGTATACAATGTGAGATTTTGATACATGTATGCATTATGTAGTGATCAAATCAACATAATGAGCATATCCATTATTTCAAACATTTATCATTTATTTGTAATGAGAACATTCACAATCCTGTCTTCTAGCTATTTTGAAATATACACTATTACCTTTAGTAATCCTGCTGTGCAATAAGACACCAAAACTTACTCTTCCTGTCTAACTGTAACTTTGTACCTGCTAACCAATCCCTCCCTCATTATGTCCTTCCTCCTCTCTCCCCAGTCTCTGGTAAACACTGTTCTATTCTCTATTTCTATGAGATCTTTTATTTTTAGATTTCAAATATAAGTGAGATTATGCAGTATTTGACTTTCTGTGTCTGATTTATTTCACTTAGTATCATGTCTTCCAGGTTTGTACATGTCATCACAAATGACAGGATTTCATTATTTTTATGACTGAATAACATTCCATTGTGTATATATACATTTTTCAATCCATTCTTCCATTTATGGATACTTAGGTTGACACTAAACCTTGGCTATTTTGAATAATGTTACAATAAACATGAGACTGTAGATATTTGGCATATGGATTTCATTTCCTTGGGATCTATACTAAGTAGTGGGATTTCTGCATCATATAGTAGTTCCATTTTTAATTTTTTGAGGAACCTTCATACGTTTTTCCATAATGGCCGTACTAATTTACATTCCCACCAACATATGTAAAGTTTCCCTTTTCTCCATATTTTCACTATCACTTGTTATCTTCTGTTGTTGTTTATTTTTCCATAGGTTATTGGGGTACAGGTGGTATTTCGTTACATGAGTAAGTTCTTTAGCGGTGATTTGTGGATTTTGCTGTGCACTTTGGTACACACCATTCCCGAGTGTATACCCGAGAAGTATATACTCTACCCTATTTGGTGTATTTTATCCCACCCTTCCCTGTTGTTGTTTTCGTAACAACAGTCTTTCAAGCTGGAACAAGGTGATATCTCATTATGGGTTTGATAAGACTCTAAAAGCACAGGCAACAAAAGCAAAAATAGAGAAATGGGATTACATTAAATCAAAAAGCTTTTGCATAGCAAAGGAAACAATCAACAAAATGAAGAGACAACCTACAGAATGGAAGAAAATATTTTCAATGTATATTTCTGAAAAGGAATTAATAACCAGAATATATAAGGAACTCAAAGAACTCAATAGTGAGAAAACAAATAACATGATTTTTAAAATGGACAAAAGACCTTAATGGATACTTCTCAAAAGAAGACACACAAATGGCCAACAGGTATATTTTTGATGCTCAACATCACTATCATTAGAGAAATGCTCCTCCTTCTTGAATTATAAGTATAGCTCAGTAGTAGGTAAACATCATCCTGAGGACAAAGAGTGGCCTTTGGCAATGTTTACCCCATCTTGTCTTAAAATAAGAAGAGAAGGTAGGAAAATATAGAAAGTAGTGCATGGAGCTATATTTAGGCTATTCAAAAGACTTTAAAATAGTCATAAGTGTCCTTTTTTTAATAAGAAGTGCTGACATCAGATCATGGTTATGGCTTCTTAATACATTTACTTGCTAAAACAAAAAAAAATGGCAATCATTTGCTATATTCCTCCTAGCCATTCGCCTTTATAAATGTTTTTGCCAGTCCTTAAAATACAGAAATCTGGAACATCAGAGAAAGGAAAATAGCATGATATCTGTGCCATAAGCCAGCTGTGGGATCTCAAAATCACTCAGATTCTTTGTTTTTCAGATTCTGTATCAGGAAATTGGAGGCAGGGAGTGCTTCCACCAAAGGTGGATTTGCACATGGCTTTTTGGCATGAGCCCAGTCAAGCCTTGGGGTCTCCTGTGCATCACACACATGACAAATGGTAATAAAATAAAGGCTTTTTCACAGCTGGAAATTAATTGAGCAAATTTCAGATATCCATGCATCCTATAAGTATAGATCAAGAAGTTTTCACAATATGCAAATGCTGATATTTTTTCCTATTCTTTTTTCTTTTTGACAGTGACTATGACAGCTTTCCCCTCCCACTCCTTTTTGCTATCCCTTGTCTTCTTCTTTTTAAATGTGAAAAGTGAGACATTGGCACCAAAAGGAGCCTGAGTCCTGGGGTGCAGCACAACTTCTTGGCTGTCCTACTCTCTCACCCCAAGTTTCACTTAGAAGGGAGCTCATGATTTATGTGCCCCAGTGGAGTGGCTCACAGCATGCTGGCCAGCTCCTTCTGCTTCACTCATAAATCTGAGGTAAAGGATATAGAATAGCCAACAACCCCCCCTTTGAAAGCGCTAGGAGTGTAAAAGCAAAAACCCTGGGAATATTATGGATTCAATAATCATCTCAGCTTTTTGTTCCATTTAACCAGCTAGAGATTCATAATCCAAACTTGGATTCTAAATGTGTTCTCAGAGCATAACTCAGACTCCCAGCTTCTCAGATCCCAGAGCAGGGGTTCACTGTGAAATTCAATATCCCTTCAATCTTCAAGGATGCAGAATCGTAACGTGCATCCCAAGAAAAAAGGTGCAATGGGTTCAAATCCTAGCTCTCCCACTTACCAGTATGTGACCCTTAGCAATTCACTTAACTCTTCTCAGGGTCAGATTTCCCATCACCAAATTGAGATACAACAATGATTTATTAATTGTTGGCTCCAGTGAGATGACACAAAACCAGTACTTAGCCAGTGCTTAGCATGTAGAAAGTGCTCAGAAATATATTGTTATTATTGTTATCCAAGTTTGCTTATTACAGCCCTTCTCAAACTTTCTGGTCTAGAATTCCTTCACACTTTTAGAAAATTGTTGAGGACACCCAAAACTTTTGCTCAGAAGGATCTTTTTATTGATATGTATAATGTTTGATATTATAACAAAACAATGTCTGAAACACAAGAATACAAAAACACACATTCCATTAGCAATCAGAACAATGATGTCATCACCCATCATGTAGCCACTGGAAAACTTCACTGTACGGTCTGAGAGGATAAGAGTGGAAAAGGCAAACAACAGCTTAGGATAATAGCTTTGATCTTTCATACTTTAGATTACCAATTAAAAACCATGGGACTATTATATTCTTATCTTTGCAGGAAGTAGTATGCCTTATAATGTCCACCCTACTAGCTGTCCTATTTATTCAGATTCTATCAGGTGAAGAACCAAGTCTTTTTTTTTTTTGCAGAAATTGATAAGCCGATCCTAAAATGCACATAGAAATGCAAGAGACTCGGAATAAAGCAGGATAAAAGTTGGAGGACTCAAACTTTCTGATTTCATTACTTAACTACAAAACTATGGTAATCAAAGCAGAGTAGTACTGGCATAAAAACAGACACATAGATCAATGAAATGGAATCAAGAGTCCAGAAATAAACCAACAAGAGTGCCAAGGCAATTTAATGGGAAACAATAGTCTTTTCAAAAAATGGCACTAGGATGATGATAGTCACAGCAAAAGAATTAAGGAGACCTTTATCTTACACCATACACAAAAGTTAACTCAAAATGGATTCAAGGCTCAAATGTAAGAGCTAAAGCTGTAAAACCCTTAGAAGAAAACACAGGATTTGGGCATCTAATACACAAGTGACAAAAAATAGATAAATAAATGAATATCTCCTTGTTAAAAAAAAAACTGTGTGTGTGTGTGTGTGTGTGTGTGTATAAAATAAATACACAAGTGACAAAAATAAAAGACAAATTGGACATCATCAAAATTGGAACATGTTGTGCCCAAAGGTATTACCAAGAAAGTGAAAAGACAACTCACAGGATGGAAGAAAATATTTGCAAATCACACATAAGGGACTTTGTGTTCAGAATGTATTAAGAACTCTTACAACTCAATAATAAAAAGCCAAATGACCCAATTTTAAAAAAGGGGAAAGGATTTGAATATACATTTCACCAAAGAATATATACAACAAGCACATGGAAAGATGCTCAAAGTCATTAGGCAATAAAGAGATGCAAATCAAAACAACATGAAACACCATTTCACACCCACTAGCATAGCTAAAATTAAAAAGAAACATGTTAACAAGTGTGCAAGGAAGTTGGAACCCTCATACACTGCTGGTGGGAATATTACACGGTGCAGCTACTTTGGAAAACAATCAGGCAGCTCTTCAAAAGGTTAAATATAGAGTTACCATATGACTTAATGATTCCACTCCTAAGCGTGTACCCATGAGAATGGAAAACCTACAGCCACATAAAAACTTGCACACAAACAGTCATAACCACATTATTCCTAATAGCCAAATATGTTTCCAAATGTCCATCAACTGATAATTGGATAACAAAATATGGCACATCCATACAATGAAATACGGTTCAGCAGTAAAAAAGAAATAAAGTGATAATTCATGCTGCAAGATGGATGAACCCCAAAAACATTATGGCAAGTGAAAGAACCCAGTTACATAAGGCCACATATTCTATTATTCCATGTATATGAATTGTCCATTATGGGCAAATCCATAAGGACAAAAATAGATTTGTACCGGGAGAGGGGAATGGAGGGTGACTGAAGAACACTGGTTTTCTTTGGTGATGAACGTTCTGGAATTAGTGGTGATGGTTGCCCATCTTTACGAATGTACTAAAGAACCACTGAATTATACGCTTTAAAGGGATGAATCTTATGGTATGTGGAGTATAGTTCAATAAAGCTGTTGTTTTTTAAAAATCAAATCCTATTCTTGAACTAGTTTTATATCACTGCATTCCTTCCGTTTTTCTTGACCTTCCAACCCACCTCAGGCAATGAATCTGCAAGCCAAACAAGTTATTAATTTTATTTAGTTGAAGCATTGCTGAAGGCTGAAGGAAATGCAGTGTAAACCCAGGAAAACCATATCATAAATTAAAGCTAAAAAGTGCATGTAAATCAAACAAGTAATGATTCCAGATTTTAGCTTCTGAGTCTAGACAATATCCAGAGGAAATGTGTTTCATGGGTGGGGGAAAAAATGAGCCTGTTTTTCATGGACAGGATATGATCATTTTAAGCAAAGAATAAATTGCATGTTCCCAGTTTTCGCTTTCTTAGTTTTTTCCCCCCAGATCCCAATTCCCACCTGAATTCACCAACATTATGTAAGCTGCTGGAGAAGTTGTCAGGGACAGCTGAGGCCCAAGAGCAAGTTCCAGAATCCTGCCTTCTGCAGAGGAAGGCTGTCAGCTGGCCACTCCCACAGGGACCTGGACCCTTGGAGGAGCCATGGGCCTGCCCGGGTCTCCTCGGATGCCAGCTGTCCTCCCACAGGCTCCTGCTGAGGACAGCATTCCAGCCCAGCAGTCTGGGAGTGAAGTGCTCCCTGACAAGTTGTCAGAGTCACAAAATCTGGAAGAGCTGAGCAAGTTTACTTAGGGAGGCAGAGTGAAGGGAGAACGAAATAAAAGACTTGGAAGAATTAAGAAGGGAAAACAAGCTAAACTGCCCAACAGACTTTCACACTATCTCAAAGTTGACAGATCATAAATACTCTTGTGACTTTCTTAGTTCATGAAAAATACTTCGGATTCTTGAAACTTGTTCCTTGAGAGGTATTCTTTTTTAAAGTAACCACTAGAGACTGAGTTGATGTTTTTATGAAGGGGAGTGAAGGCCAATAGTAATGGTGGATTGCCTTTTGTTCTCGTTCGTGTGTCTTGCCATTACTCATAATACTAAAGCAACCATATTAGCTTTAAGAACCGCCAACAAAAAGGCAAGTCAAGAAATAAGAGAACTAGCCAGAGATTTCCAATCACACCTCCAGCTTCTAAACAACCCAACATTCCTTATGGGAAATGCATCGTGTCCCACTTTGGGAATACTGATGCTCTGACAAAATTTGAGCCTCTCCAAATGCAAACATTTTATTGTCCATGAAAAAGACATTTGTTAAATTAAAGCCAAAGAAAGGAAATGGGGGAAAAAAGCAAAAGGTTCATTGAAAATTAAAGAGATGAAAAAGTAATTCTGACCAAACACCATTTTGCTGAGTTACATACAAATAATCAGAAGCATATTGTGCAGGTTAAGCTTCCCTTGAACTGAGATTCTGAAGTCAAGAGACAAAGTGTTTCGCAAAAACTAAACCAAAAACAGCAAACATGTTTGGAATTTTGCCAGGCCCTAAAATAGCTTTAAAAAAAAAAAAGCTGAAAATTTTGCTTTTCCTAAATTATCTATATGTCTTCAGGATAATAATTTTCCCTGCCAATGGTGGCTAAAATAAGAGAAACTAGGAAACGAAACATCCTCTCTTTGCGTAAGCCTGGATTTGTTTACCCTGAAACTTTTCATTAGCCTTGTTTAAGCTACCTAAACTTGCACACATGAATTTAATGTCTTTTTAAAAAGAGAGAAGTTTTTAAATAAAATAATACTAAATATAAGTCAGTACAAAAGGATATTATAAGTTTCTCTTCTGGGTAAGAAAGAAAATTATGTAAAGAAAGTGGAATAAAGACTACAGGGGCACTCTTGTCGATATTCAGCCTGTCAGTACTCCTTGCAAATTCCCTTAACCTTAATTGTAACCAGCTCATGCCTGAACATACACACAATCCAGTCAGTTCTGGCACAATGCATATCAATTCTTTCATATGTAATTAACAAATAATGGAATCACTGAAAATATAACCCAGGACTTACATGGATTAATAACGTGATTCGTCCTACAGTGTTAAAGTCAAACACAAATGAAAACCACGTATGATACACTCATAGGGCTGAATGCTGCAAGACACAAAGGAAAATGAGACTGCACCAGATGCACATGCACCCCACGTTCTTCCTCTCCACTGAGTTTGGCCACAGGCTCTGTACGACAGCAGCAGCGCATTGCTCAGTTCTCCCCAAACCTTGCAGGCTATGCCCCAGTCTCCAGAACTCAGCAGGCTCTCCCCTCCTTACACTCGCTTCAATCAAGCTGCTTTCATCATCATTGTTTTAAAGGGCAAGTCTTACAGCAGTATTTGTTTTTTAGAAACTAATGTGTCTTTTGTTTTTTTTCTTTATTTTTGAGAGGAAGTCTCACCCTGTTGCCCAGGCTGGAGTGCAGTGGCACAATTGCGACTCACTGCAACCTCTGTCTCCTGGGTTCAAGCAATTCTCCTGCCTCAGCCTACCAAGTAGCTGGGACTACAGGTGCGCACCGCCACGCCCAGCTAATTTTTTGTATTTTTTTAAAGTAGTGACAGGGTTTCACCATGTTGGCCAGGCTGGTCTCAAACTCCTGACATCAGGTGATCTGCCTACCTCAGCCTCCCAAAGTGCTGGGATTACGGGCATGAGCCACCGCACCCGGCCTAATGTGTGTGTGTTTTTTTTAATGTGTTAGCATGTCATTATGATTGTTTATCTGTTGTTGTTGTCTAGTTACAAGGGTGTAAAGGTAAAAATAAGCCCTATTTTTATTAGGTGTTCAGTTTTGTATCACTCAGGATTTTCTGAAACACCTGTATCACATGACAGCAGAAACACCAGTGACCGTAAAGTGCGGTGGTCATTTGCTTCTCTATCTAGGATGGCGACTAATCTTGGTATAGAGTTTCATGACATGTGTGGATTCTTTTGCTTGACACCTTAAGCCTCTACACTGATTAAATAAGCCAAAGGATTGCCTCTTCCCCAGTTCATTTCACAGTGCGTTTAGTCAGGTGAAAGAGGGCAAAATGAATTGATAAAATGTTCTCTCTCGCTCCTTTTTCTGCCAAAATAATTGGTAGAGTGCTTGGAAAGAAAGGACAGATCAAGAGCAAATCCAGTTATTTATGTTGTAAGTTATTCGAATGAATTGGAATTTGGAATTTTCCTAAGTATGATGTCTAGAATACTGATCATCTTGCATCCAAACCTCTAAACTGACTCAGCTATTAAAAGGGCACTGGCAAGATTTTCCCATGAGTCCTAGTTTAGTCTGGCTAAGCCAATAATTTGTAATTCAGCCTGGTTGGGGGTAAATATTGCCTCCAGCTTCTTCACTGACAACAGTCCAAAGTGGATTGGGAGTTTGCTGGCAACTGTGGATCTGAACTGAAAAGGCATCACCAAACACCCCTGATAACCCAGCCTAACCCCTGGCCCCTAAAGCCCCCTTTTCCTTTCTTTTCTTTTTTTTGTTTTTGTTTTTGTTTTGTTTGGTTTGGTTTGGTTTGGTTTGGTTTGGTTTGGTTTGGTTTGGTTTGGTTTGGTTT
>NC_045447.1:100963778-100993269 GCF_002776525.5 Piliocolobus tephrosceles
TTGGTTTGGTTTGGTTTGGTTTGGTTTGGTTTGGTTTGGTTTGGTTTCATAGCATCACAGTTAACACAAACTGAAAGGCAAGAGCTGCATTCATTTCTTTAAAAGTTGGCGATTCAGGGCTAGCAGTGAAATTTTCATTAAAGTATGACTTCTTACTCTGATTGAAGGGGGAAAGAAACACTGGTCAATCCTTTTGTAAATGCAAGTCAGGAGCTGGAGGAATTGCTGAGATGTCATCTGGTTTGCTCCCTCCATTCACAGAGGAGCAGCCTGAAGCTCCAGAAGGAAATGGGTGCTCTGATGAACAGCTTCTGGCAGGGAACCTTTGCCTGAGTCTTGGATGGACTGAGTACCACCGGCAAACCCTCGTCTCCCTCTGGCACACACAGTGGAACTCTCAGTGGAGAAGCAGCTGAAGACAGTGTCTGTCAGCACTCCAAAATGTCTGTCAGCACTCCAAAATGTCGACGCTGTAGGTCACTATTTATTTATTTATTATTTTTATTTTTTTTGAGACGGAGTCTCACTCTGTTGCCAGGCTGGAGTGCAGTGGCCCGATCTCGGCTCACTGCAACCTCCGCCTCCCAGGTTCAAGTGGTTCTCCTGCCTCAGCCTCCCGAGTAGCTGGGATTACAGGCACCCGCCACCACGCCCAGCTAATTTTTATATTTTTAGTAGAGACGGAGTTTCACCATATTGGCCAGGATGGTTTCGATCTCTTGACCTCGTGATCCACCTGCCTTGGCCTCCCAAAGTGCTGGGATTACAGACATGAGCCACTGTGCCCCGCCAAGTCAATATTTAAACACATGAAAATAAACTCATGATGTCAGACTCAGTGAGATTAGCAGAATGCGTAATTTGCATAAAATGATCAAGTGAGTGCTACGGCAGATTGTATTTTCCAAAGCTGGCTGCAAAGTGTCTCCCATTCGCCTGCGTTTAAAACGTGACTTGGACACTGCTCCCATTGAGAGGTGGGGTCCTTGTTTCCTCTCCTTGAATCTGTACAGGCTTGTAACTTACATGTAACCAAAAGAATGAAGCAAAGTGATGCTGCACGACTTCTGAGGCTAGGTCACGATACAATCACCTTGACTGCTAGAACACCTGTGGTTGGAGCCACCACATGAGAAGTCTGACAACCATGCCATAAGGCAGCTTAAGCCACATGGAAAGGCCACTTGTATGCACTCCATTTTAGTCATGTTCGAGTCCTCCCAGCCAGGCGCTAGACATGCTCATGAACGGGCCTTCCAAGGCAAAGATAAACTGTCTCCATGGTTCCCTTGCTGAATTTCTGACCCACAGAAGCCACGAGCATCACAAAATGGTTATTTTAAGTTCAGAAACTTCAGTGTGATGTGTTACACAGCAATAGTAACCGAAACAAAGGCTGATGGTAATCATAAAGCAGCTTTTGCAAAAGGCATGAGATTGTGCATATTTTAAAAGAATAAGAAATATTTTTGTCATTATCAGTCTGACTTCCTCCTAACTCTCTAGCCCCCATCACTCCCCTCAAATCTCACCCACACACTCTTATCCCCACCTTGCCCACCCCACGCCAATCCTTACTTCGAACCTTGCTCTCAGCTGTCCCAGGTTTCTACCTGTTCTCAAATAACCGATGCTGCATCATCCCTTGGTGCCTTTATTTCTGATTTTCCTTCTGATTGAAAAAGTGCCACCTTTTCTCCTGCATCTGGTGAATACCCACAATCTTTCACACTCAGCCATCCAGCTGTTCCTGACCCTCCCACCACTCCTGGTGCCTCCTGCCATTCGAACATCTGTCACATCTTCTGGGGCTTACCTAGAGAAACATCAGTCCCTCTCCCCACAGGAGACCATAAGCTTCTGAATGGTCACAGCCATGACTGCTTCATCTTCTCATCTTCCTACAGGGCCTAGCACTGAGAGTCATCTGTAACAGCATGGTGAGTCCTGTGTGAGCCTGACAGCAAGCACCTCACTACCTTCTGTGCCCCAGGCACCCGCTTGTCTCACCTTAGTGAGACATGCACACCAAACCTGAAGGTGCTGTATAATGCATAACTTGCACAGTTGGTCCTAGTCATTGTTTCTCCATCTCACAAATAAGGATATTGAGTCTTGGAGGATGCTCAGCTAACAAGCAGTGGGGCCAGGACAGAAAACCAAGTCTACTTCCAAAGTCTGTGCTCCTTCTATAGCATGTAGTGACTTTTTGTTAAATAATGGCCTAATACACACATATAGTTGCATATACATAATTTGTATCAGGCTGGGTGCAGTGGCTCACACGTGTAATCCTAGCACTTTGGGAGGCTGAGATGGGTGGATTGCTTGAGGTCAGGAGTTTGAGACCAGCCTGACCAACATGGGGAAACCCTCTCTCTACAGAAAATACAAAAATTTGTAATTTTACAGGTGGCACACACCTGTAATCCCAGCTACTCAGGAGGCTGAGGCACAAGAATCGCTTGAACCCGGGAGGCAGAGGTTGCAGTGAGCTGAGATCGTGCCATTGCACTCCAGCCTAGGCAACAGAGTAAGACTCCATCTCAAAAACAAAAGGAAAAGGAAAAAAAAAAATTGTATCAGTCAAGATGGTTGCATTACTGCATTACTCTATGGCAACAAATAACCCCCAAATCTTGGTGACACGAACCATCAGGGCCAGTCTCCAGGGTGTCTGGCCCCCGTGTGATGGCTCAGCATTGTGACTTCATATTACGAATCATTTTTACCCTTGCTGAAGCAGGGAAAAGAGAATGGAGAGTTGCACACTGTCAATTAAAGACTTCATTGAGAAAATGACACATGACATTTCCACTCATGTTTCATTGTTCAAAACAAGTCATGGCCATGACTAACTTCAAGTGCGCAGGGAGTTACAATCTTCCTGTTTGCGAGTGGAAGCAATCCAGACATTGAAGAAGAATGGTAGTATCTACCACCTTGCTCAACAAAAAGAACTAGAAGAACAGGGCAATTATTCAAAAAGGAGGTGATAGTTTGCCAATTCTACACAAAACCACATTGCAGGGTGATTCCTGAATCACCTTAAGGCACCCCCCACCCCCAAAAAAAAGCAGAAAAGATTACAACCGGTCTCTAAGTTCAATCCACCATTTATGCTGACAATAATAGCACGACATCTGTTGGCAACCACAGTGAAAACCACAACCAATGTTTATAGAGTGCTTTGCAATTTAAGTAGCATTTTATATATGCTTGCTCTTCCAAGTCCTAGCCAGAGCAATCAGACAAGAGCAATAAATAAAGGGCATCCAAATTGGAATAAAGAAAGTCAAACTGTCACTGCCAATGATATGATCATATGCCTAGAAAACCCTAAAGACTCATCCAAAAATCTCCTAGATCTGATAAACGAATTCAGTAAAGTCTCAGGATATAAAACCAATGTACACAAATCAGTAGCACTGCTATACACCAACAATGACCAAGATGAGAATCAAATTAAGAACTCAATTCCTTAGGCCAGGTGCGGTGGCTCATACCTGTAATCCCAGCACTTTGGGAGGCCGAGATGGGCGGATCACGAGGTCAGGAGATCAAGACCATCCTGGCTAACACAGTGAAACCCTGTCTCTACTAAAAATACAAAAAATTAGCCAGGCGTGGTGGTGGGCACCTGTAGTCCCAGCTACTCAGGAGGCTGAGGCAGGAGAATGGCGTGAACCCAGGAGGCGGAGCTTGCAGTGAGCTGAGATTGCACCACTGCACTCCAGCCTGGGCAATAAAGCGAGACTCCATCTAAAAAAAAAAAAAACTCAATTCCTTTTACAACAGCTGCCAAAAAAAAAAAAAAGACTAGCAATATACTTAACAAAGATGAAAGATCTCTACAAGAAAAAACTACAAAACATTGCTGAAAGAAATCACAAATGATACAAACAAATGGAAACATATTCCATGTTCATGGATGGGAAGAAACAATATTGTGAAAATGACTATATTGCCCAAAGCAACCTAAAAATTCAATACAATTCCCATCCAAATAGCATCATCATTCTTCACAGAATTAGAAAAAATATCCCAAAATTCATACGGAACTGAAAAATGGCCCTCATAGCCAAAGCAATACTAAGCAAAAAGAAGAAATCCGAAGTCATCACGTTACCTGACTTCAAATTATGCCATAAGGCTACACTTACCAAAACAACATGGTACTTATATAAAAAATAAACACATAGACCAATGGAACAGAAGACAGGACCCAGAAATAAAGCCAAATACTTACAATCAACTGATCTTCGACAAAGCATACAAAAACATAAAGTGGGCAAAGGACACCGGGAGAGCCACATGTAAAAGAATAAAACTGGATCTCCATCTCTCACCTTATACAAAAATCTATTCAAAAGGGATCAAAGATTTACATGTAAGACCTGAAACCATAAAAATTCTGAAGATAACATCAGAAAAACTCTTCTGGAATTGGCTTAGGCAAAAAATTTATGACTAAGACCCCAGAAGCAAACGCAACAACAGCCACAACAACAAAAACATGAGACCTAATTAAACTAAAAAGCTTCTGTACAGCGAAAGAAATAATCAGCCAAGTAAACAGACAACTTACAAAGTGGGAGAAAATATTTGCAAACTATGCATCTGACAAAGCACTAGTATCCAGAATCTGCAAGAAACTCAAACAAATCAGCAAGAAAAAAATAATAATAATAATTATATCAAAAAGTAAGCAAAAGATGTCAATAGACAACTCTCAAAAAAGATATACAAACAACCAACAAACATGTAAAAAAAATGCTCAACATCACTAATCATCAGGGAAATGCAAATTAAATCCACAATGCAATAATACCACCTTACTCCTGCAAGAACGAACATAATTAAATTAAAAAGTCAAAAAACAATACATATGGGAGTGGATGTGGTGAAAAGGGAACACTTTTACACTTCTGGTGGGAATGTAAATTAGTACAACCACTATGGAAAACAGTACGGAAATTCCTTAAAGAACTAAACGCAGAACTATTATTTGATCCAGCAACCCCACTACTGAGTATCTACCCAATGCAAAAGAAATCAGCATATGAAAAAGACACATGCATATGCATGTTTATAGCAGCACAATTTGCAATTGCAAACATAAGGAAGCAATTTAAGTGCCCATTGACCAACAAGTGAATAAAGAAAATGTGGTGTATGTACACCATGGAATACTACTCCACCACAAAAAGGAACAAAATAATGTCTTTTGCAGCACCTTGGATGGAACTGAAGGCTATTGTTCTAAGTAAAGTAACTCAGGAATGAAAAAACCAATATTGTATGTTCTCACTTTTAAGTCGAGGCTAAGCTATGAGGATGCAAAAACATAATAAGAATTATATAATGGACTTTGGGGATTCAGGGAAAGAGGGAGGTTGGAAGGGGTGTGAGGTATAAAATACAACAGATTGGGTACGTTGTACACTGCTCGGGTGATGAGTGCACTAAAATGTCAGAATTCATCACTAAAGAACGTATCTGCTGGATACAGTGGCTCATGTCTGTAATCCCAGCACTTTGGGAGCTGAGGCAGGCAGATTGCTTGATCCCAGGAGTTCAAGGCCTGCTGGGCAACATGACGAAACCCTATCTCTACAAAAAATACAAAAATTAGCCAGATGTGGTGGCATGTGCCTGTCATCCCATCACAGCGACTCAGGCGGCTGAGGTGGGAGGGTCACCTGAGCCTGGGAAGCAGAGGTTGCAGTGAGCCAAAATGGCACCACTGCACTCCAGCCTGGGCAACACAGTGAGACCCTGTCTTAAAAAAAGAGAAAAAGAGAACTTACCGCTGTAACCAAAAACCACCTGTACCCCAAAAACTATTGAAATTCAAAAAGGAAAAGCCTCTCACATGAATTCTGAAATGTTCCTTTCCTTCTGATTTTCACAACGTGCTGTGAAATAAAGTGAAGCACACAAAACAAAATGAGGAGGACCGACCAAAGACCAGGCTGAGTGCTGAGGCCAGGCATGAAAGGATGAGAGTGGAGGGTGGCCAGGGTGGGCCGACGTCAGAGAGCTCCATGGACGGACAACAGGGACCCCCATTGCAGAGTGCACCCTACATCACCTCAAGGATGGGGTGCAGACCTCAGTCTCCTTCACTCTGTGTTCCTCAGGCTGAACTTAGGGGAAATTGTTACTCACCATAGGTAGGGCAGACATGCGAAATTTTGGTGAATGTATCTTATAAACTGGAAGTTGAAAAGTGATAGTCTGTGAGCTGAATCTGGCCCTCAAATATATTTACTTTGGTGCACCATTTTATTTATTTATTGAGACAGAGTCTCTCTCTGTCTCACCCAGGCTAGAGTGCAATGGCGTGATCTCGGCTCACTGCAGCCTCTGCCTCCCAGGTTCAAGCAATTATCCTGCCTTAGCTTCCCGAGTAGCTGGGATTACAACAGGCACACGCCACCATGCCCAGCTAATTTTTGTATTTTTAGTAAAGACGGGGTTTCACCGTGTTAGCTAGGCTGGTCTCAAACTCCTGACCTCAGGTGATCCACCCACCTCGGCCTCCCAAAATGCTGGGACTACAGATGTGAGCCACCGCATCCAGCCAAGGTGCACCATTTCAATATATGAATTGCTACTGACATCTCAAAATTGGGAAATTTCGTATGAAAATTTTGGACTTCCAGCTTCTGAAATCCAGCCACTGGGTCTACATGTTACAGAGATGAGCAGCCCGGGCTTCGTGGGGTAAGACCCTCTCAGCCATCTCTAGTGCTTCCAATTGCCTCCCCCAGGCCTGCCTTGCTAATGTGTCTGACCTCTGGAGGCTTTGAGCTCATGATCCCTGAAGCAGGCAAACAGAGAAACTGTGTTTAAAAAAAAAAAAAATTAAAAACTGAGCATTGACTGTTTTATTCCCATTAACAGTTTTCACAAGTGTCCACTGCAGCCTCTCACAACCATGCTCAACCTGGATGACCCTCCCTCCAGACACCTTGCGGGTATGCATCCCTCACTCCTGCAGGCCAGCTCAGACATCTCCATTCAGTGAGGCGCCTGGCCCACCCCACCCTGACCACTAGCACTCACTCTCTTCCTGCTTTTTTCCAAGCATTCATTATTCAACTTCCTAAGGGACTCTCTACATTTATTACTAGTAAGTCTACTGTTTATTCTCTGTCCCATTGCTAGATTATCCCCATTGTGGGATAAGTGACCATTATCCCCATTGCTAGATGGGACAGAGAATGTCATTATTTTGATAAAAATGCATTTCCTGGAACTTTGCCATAAAGAAAGCATTTTTGCATAGATCACCTCCCCAGAGTGCTACAAATGGGTCCTGAGGTTAACTGGTGTGGTGGGCTGAATAAGAGCCCCCAAAGAGAGCAGGTCTTAATCTACTGGACCTAAAAATATCCTTATACTGCAAAGACTTTGCAGATGCGATTAAGTTAAGGATCTTGAGATGGGGAGATTATCCTGGATTAGCAGGTGGGCCCTAAATGCAATCACGAGTACGAATATTCTTATAAGAGGGAGGGAGAGGGAGAAGAAGAGGAGGCAATGTGATCATGGAGGCAGAGAGTAAAGGGATGCAGCCACAAGCCAAGGAATGCTGGCAGCCTCCAGGAGCTGGGAGAGGCAGGGATGGATTCTTCTCTAGGACTTCCAGGGACAGAGGGTGCAGTTGGGAGGTTCTGCCGACACCTTGATTTTGGCCCGTGAAACTAACTGCATTCGGGCGTCTGGCCTCTGGAACTGTGAGAGAATCAAGTTCTGTTGCTCCAACCCATCCAGTATGTGTTAATTTGTTATAGCAGCAACAAGAAGCTAATACAACTCTTATCCCAGATGCTGTGATCTTCATTTTCCAGATTAAGAGACTATGGCCCATAGAAAGAAAGCAATTTCCCCATCATTACGAAGCTCCGCAATAAGTGGGGCAGGACCAGGACATGGAGCAGCCAACTCCTAGCCTGGGGCTCAGTCCCTCCACCAGAGCACCTCCAAAAAGAAGATGTGATCTCAGAACTGTTTCCAGGAGATCATGGGAAGCCATCACCACGATTTACAACAGGACAGAAAAACCAAAATGCTGCACTGTTGCAAGTTGTGGGTAAATGCAGAGTGAATGGCAGTAGAGAGACTCCTAGGGGAGAAGCCTCTGGAAGAAATACCCCAGACTGCTCCACTCCCTCACTTTGTGCTTGGGGGAAGACCCTCAATTTCCTCGTATGTGGAAGGAAGAAGCTGGACCGCACGGGTCCTCAGAGGCTCCATCCTTGAGGTCTTTGTGAGGGTTGAGGAAGACCCCCAGGAGGTATTGGCCTTGGCAACTTCAACCTGATGTGCAGACTTCTGCCTGCTTCCTATACTGAGCCTCTGCCCCACATTTCTTCTGAACAAAAGGCTCCACAGTTAAAAATAAGTTTGAAAACCACTAAACCCAGGATCTCTAAGGTCACAGCCTTTCTAGTTTTAAATCTCTGTGGTTCTCAAACTCCACATGCTACAGCAGCAATCAATCCACCGTCAGTTTTTGTCCAGAGACTTGATCCCACCAAGCAAGACCGAAGGGGTCTTCCTGGGAGTCAGACAGCACTTAGGAAGTGTTAACTGCAAAGTCTGTGTCCACGTCACTTTGGAAAGCTCCTCTATTCACAGGCTCTGGGTCACAGCTACTTTATATCGTAAAAGTGACCCAAGCCAGCCCTCCTCAGTGGGCACTTAATGACCTGAGACACTGCTCTGGGAGTGCGCAGAACCACCAGATTTCTCCTCAATGCTCTGCTAGGGCCGAGGGGCTACCGTGCTTACACAGGACAATAAGCACTCTAGCGAACCTGCACTAAAACCAGAAAAACCAGAAAGCAAACAGACCAGGCACAAAGGCCACCATCCTCCTAGGGATCAGGCCTCTTAAGTAAAAGAAAATCAGATTGACTTTTCCCTTAATTTGTGGACTCTGACACTGAAGTGACCATTATCCCCAGTCCACTCAGACACTTGGGAGAAAATGTATTATTAAAAGCAATCGATGCATTATGAAAACGAACTGGGCAAACTATAATTTTATTGGCTCTGAGGTCAAGCCATAAAAGGGTAAATGTGAACAGGTGTGCCAGTTAATGTCCTTGGGTAATTGGTTAAGTATGGTAACCCCCGGAATCTACCTCTATTCAGCTCATACAACTTAAGCTGCAGAAAGTAGAAAGTGCAAAATACGCCCACTTTTTAAAACTCTTTATTAAAAATTTTTAAAAAGCTTATTATATGGTCCCCACCTGGGTCATGATTAAGCACTCATTATTGCAGTAACAATGGCCCCATTGTTATTTCATCCTAATAACCATATTTAAATTACACAAAGTTTTGAGAGCTAGAGCCTTAATGAAACTGAGGCCCAGGATGTCGATTGGTTTTCCTAAGACTGAGAGGAACAGAGCCAGAGGCTGACCCAGAGATCCATATTCTCAATCCAATAATTGTTCTAATACATGTAACAGAGAGTCGTTCACTACTGTGCCAGCTTAGACAGTCTCGAGCATATTCTGTTGACGAACGCAAAGAATATATGCAAGGAGTCTTACCATCCTTACTGGTCAGGGTTCTCCAGAGGGGCAGAACAAACAGGATATGCATACAGAGAAAGAGAAAGATTCATTTTAAGAAATAGGCTTGCACAACTATGGAGGCTTGGTGAGTTAAAAATTTGATGGTGGTGGCCGCTAGGCTAGAGATGCAGGGAAGTTGCGGTTTGAGTCTGAAGGCAGTCTGCTGGCAGAATCCCTTATTGCTCAACAAGATGGAATGGGGGTGGTCAGTCTTTGCTCTGTTAAGGTCTTCAACTGATTAGATGAGACCCACCCACATTATAAAGGGGAATCTGCTTTACCCAAAATCCACCAATTTAAGCATTAATGTCATCCAAAAAACACCTTCACAGAAACATCCAGAACAATGTTTCACCAAATATCCAAGTAAGGTGGCCCAGCCAAGTTAAAACATAAAATGAACCACCATACTGTCCCACCAGACGTACAAGTCTTCACCCCCTCCACTTGTTTGGGCTTATGAATATCCCAAGAAGAGCAAGAGAGGGTTGTCTATATGGAGATCAGGGAGAATGTATGCAATGTATGCAATGTCTATGGCATCACTATAGCTAGGTGACCGACAGGTAAGATGAAGGATGCTAATGAGGATCTCACTAAGATCCACAGAGCTGGAATCAAGAGAAGGGGCTAGGTCTGCAGCAGATGAAGCCTCCCTTTCTCTGAAGCTCCTGGGCATGCAAATGATGCACGTTTTTTCTGAATTTTGTTTGTTTGTTTGTTTGGCTATCAATTGCTGTGAAACAAACTACACAAAACTTAGTGGCTGGTCTATCCCAATAAACCATTTTATCATTGCTCGCAATCCTGTGATCAGGATTTCAGACAGCACACAGAGGGTGGCTTATCTCTGTCCCATGCAACGTCCGCTGAGGCTGGAATGTCCAAGATGGCTTCTTCACTCATACATCTGGTTCCTCAATTAGATCGGCTCAAGTAGCCGAAGACTGACAGAGATACTTTATGGGGGTCAGAAGTCTGTAGCCTCAATTCTCACAGTTGGCTGGGTTCTTCAGTCTCCACGCAATCTCAGGGCTTCTCCCTCTCCACAAAGTTCAATCCTTCCAACATACACAATCAGAAATGGCCAAACTTTCTTAAAGCTGAAGTCCACACCTGGCACTGGGTCCCCTCTGCCAGCATTCTAACAGACCCGGATCAGACCAAGAGGAAGAGACAGGACAAGCATGCGAATGCCAGGAGCATGGCTCATTGAGAGTCACAGAAGTGACAACCTACTTCATCATTCATACCTGTCTTTGGCTACATCCAAACACCTACCCAAGTCTTCTGTGTTGGGCTGTTCTTCCATTGCTAGAAAGAAATACCTAAGCCTGGGTATAAAGAATGTATAAAGAAAAGAGGTTTAATTGGCTCATAGTACTGCAGGCTATACAGGCATGATGCCGGCACCTGCTCAGCTTCTGGGGAGGCCTCAGGGAGCTTTTAGTCATGGCGGAAGGTGAAGTGGGAGCAGGCACTTTGCATGGTGAAAGCTGGAGCAAGAGCGGGAGGGAAGAGGTGTCACACTTTTTTAAACAACGAGATTCGAGAGAACTCACTCACTATCTCGAGGATGGATAATACCAAACCATGAGGGATCTGCCCCCATGACCTGAACACCTCCCACCAGGCCCCACCTTCAACAACGGGAATTACAATTCAACATGAGATTTGGTGGGGACACAGATCCAAACCGTATCATCTTCCCGGAATTGGTACCCTCCTATTCCTCCAGCAACGTCTTTTGGATAAGTCCCATGTACTATGCATCCCCTCTGCAATTTCCCTCCTTGGCTTCCCCCGTTCACTGACCTCATTTTGTCTTGAAGATCCTTTCTTACTTCCAAAGGCATTTGTATGCCTTTTCTTCCAGTGCTCTCATACTGGAGTTGATGGCCCATTAGACCCAAAAATATCCCCCAAAGGGAAACTAGTTTCCCTTTCCTTGAGTTGAGAAGATTTAATATCCAGATTTTCCAGAAGGTTTGGAAGCAGATACTGCATTTCATTTTTCTAGTACAAAAACAAAGGGGAATAAAACAAATGAACTGCTTTTCATTTTGAGAGACAGGCTGGTAGAGTGGTTAAGAGAGTTGACCCCAGAGCCAGCCTGGCATTTAGTAGCTATCTCAGTGTCTTCATCTATAAAGTGGGGAGTATCCACCCTATAACACTGTCATGAGGATTAAATGAATAAAAATGTATACGGTAGGATGAAAAACAGTAGTAAGTGTCTGCTATGATAATAAAAACAGTTGTGGCCTGTAACATGGAGGGCCTCAACCTTTTTGGCACCAGGAACTGGTTTTGTGGAAGACAATTTTTCCATGGACAGGGGTGGAGGGATGGTTTGGGGATGATTCAAGCACATTGCATGTATTGTGGACTTTATTTCTATTATTATTACATTGCAATATATAATGAAATCATTATACAACTCACCATAATGTAGAACCAGTGGGAGCCCTGAGCTTGTTTTCCTACAACTAGACAGTCCCATCTGGGGATGATGGGAGACAGTGACAGATCATCAGGCATTACATTCTCATAAGGAGCACGCAACCCAGATCCCTCACATGTGCAGTTCACAATAGGGTTCATGATCCTATAAGAATCTAATGCTGCTGCTGATCTGACAGGAGGTAGAGGTCAGGTGGTAATATGAGTGATGGGGAGCAACTGTATATACAGATGAAGCTCCACTTGCTTGCCCACCACGTACCTCCTGCTGTGTGGCCCAGTTCCTAACAGTCCATGGACCCAGGGAGGGCTGGGGACCCCTAGTGTAACACACATCACACATCTTCCTCAAGCTTCCAGTGTGATAGGAGGGCAACCCAAGTTGTTATAATTTTGAAGATATCCATGTTAATCATTTTTTCTTGGAAAAGGAAGCTCCATTAAGATGCAAAAAAAGTGAACTTGTGTCACAGGTGAAGTAAAAAAGGATGCAAAAAAATGCTAGGCTCTCTGTCCTCAGAAAGGAATATGGATCAATTATCAGGCTTCCTCCAATACATCTAAGTAGTGGGTTCCCAA
Organism: Piliocolobus tephrosceles; assembly: GCF_002776525.5. Classification (NCBI taxonomy): domain Eukaryota; kingdom Metazoa; phylum Chordata; class Mammalia; order Primates; family Cercopithecidae; genus Piliocolobus; species Piliocolobus tephrosceles. The sequence goes on from NC_045447.1 coordinate 100,976,420, forward strand.
AGGAAATATATTTGGGGACATTTTCTACCAAAAAATAATAATATATCAAGTGATATGGTTTCCCCACCCAAGTCTCATCTTAAATTCACACGTATTGTGGGAGGGACCTGGTGGGAGGTAATTGAATCATGGAGACAGGTCTTTCCTGTGTTGTTCTCGTGATAGTGAATAAGTCTCACGAGATCTGGTGGTTTTAAAAATGGGAGTTTCCTGAACAAGCTCCTTCTCTTTGCCTGCCACCATCCACGTAAGATGTGACTTGCTCCTCCTTGCCTTTCACCTTCCGCCATGATTGTGAGGCTTCCCCAGCCATGTGGAACTGCAAGTCCATTAAACCTCTTTCTTTTGTAAATTGCCTAGTCTCATGTATGTCTTTATTCAAAGCATGAAAACAAATTAATACTTTGAGCAACAGATATATGATGTATATCCATATATGTCTAGATATATGATATATCTATATATGTATCTTATATGATAGACAAAACATACATGAATTATTTGTATACATATAGATTCCCAGACTTGCCCACACTAGTCTGTGGAAATCATCATGTACTGAAAGTGTAATAGTATGAAAGAAGCATAGTCCCTACCACATATATGGGTTCCCCCAACCTTTCCTCCCAGCTACCCTACGCAATCTTGGGCCTTGGGATACCCTGGCTCTGAGTCACCACCCCCTGCCTCTCAACATAGTAAGGGTGGAGATGGCAGAGAAGGAAGGCAAAGGGAAAATCTCTGGGACCATGAGAGCTCAGGAGAGCAGGCAAACATGGAGGATACTTTGCAACCCAAAACCTCTTCTCTGCCCAGCCCCTTCCTCCTACTCCATAGACCAAGGGTTAATCTCTTAAGAGAGTGTCCTCAGTTTTTCTGACAATGCTATTTGCTGGGCAGACTTTCTTTTTAAAGTAGTCAAATGCTGCTTTTTTTTTTTTTTAATAACAACATAGATATGTCCTTTTTTTTCTTGCCTTAGTGGTTTCCAGCCAACCATATACTTAAACCCGTCTGACCTAGTCATAGAACATGTGGCAAGGACACAACCTGCAAGCAGTGGCCCGTTTTGTGTCTGTGGCTCCACAGATCACAGAGGCTGCTCTGGGTGACTTTTCTCACCCTCCTCAGGCCCACCTGCTGCCTTTGGAACTTGCTGACGGATGTGGTTCTCTGGTTACGATTCTTGGCACTCTGTAGCTGACACCTGCCTCCTTTCCTCGGGGATCTTCCTGAGCTCTGGCCCTCACTCTCCTGGGTTCCCATTGGCCACCGGTGCCCCTACCTGGCTAAATCAAAGACAGGTCACAAGACAGGCCACTTTCCTTCCAGCCTTCAGCTCGGTGGCCAGGCAATTCAGGCAGTTGACCACAACCCAATAATTGACAGACTGACTGTCTTTTACTTTTTTTTTTTACTTTTAATTTTTTTTTTTTTTTTTTGAGACAGAGTCTTGCTCTGTCACTCAGGCTGGAGTGCAGTGGTACGATTTCAGCTCACTGCAACCTGCACCTCCTGGGTTCAAGCAATTCTCCTGCCTCAGCCTCCTAAGTACCTGGAACCACAAGTACATGCCATCACGACTGGCTAATTTTAGTATTTTTAGTAGAGGCAGGGTTTCACCATGTTGGCCAGGCTGGTCTTGAACTCCTGACCTCAGGTGATCCACCCGCCTCAGCCTCCCAAAACACTGGGATTACAGGTATGAGCCACAGTGCCTGGCCTGATTTTCTTATTCTGAGCTGACACAAAGCACAGGAGAGAGTCCAGAAAGGCTTCTGCACGAACAACTGATACCTGAAAACAGGCAGATTTTCAATGGTAACGCCTTGTTTTATAGCACCGTGATGCCAAGATTATATTGAATTCTGTGAATTAATTTGTTTTATAGATGAATCACAAACACTGGTTTTATTCCTAAGTAATATTTGATGAGTTTCATAACAATTTTTTTTTTTACGGAACCAAGGAAAGAGATGACTCACAAGGGTAATAAAATAGGGTTCTCTCATTTCTCTTGGCAAAGCAAGCAGTCTCCATAAGTTAGTTTTTCTAAATACTTTTTTTTAAGCCAATAAAAAAAATCTGAACGTGACCATAGCTATGGGTAGCAAGATTCTCCAAGGGCCACAAGCACCTCTCACCCCCAACGTTAGATATTCTTTCTCAGAACAGAAGAGCCTCTAAAAAGAGAATTTTTCTCTCTCTTTTGAGTTATAAATAATTCACTTTATTTTTTCATCTTTGATATTTTCTGTGTTGAATATAATGTGGCAGAATCATTTTAAGCTGGGAAAAATTATCCTAGCTTTCTTTTATTTTAACTTTTTGGATTTCTTTGTGAGACCTTTTTTATCACCAGGCAAATTGGGGTTCACATGTCACCAAAGCCAAGAATATATGACAAAGCCAGAGTGCTTGAAAACAGCTGCAAAAAAATAAAAATTAAAAAAAAAAAAGGAGAGGAATGCAGAAGGGGAAGAAAAACCCTTTTAAAGGCAGTCCAAAAAGATGAGACAAGTTTTGAAACGTTAATAAAATATGGAGAGATAAAACCATAACAAACTTCAGTTTTGTACCACACAGCATGTTTTTCATGAAAACTTCATTTCTTTTCTTTTTTTTTTTCTTTTTTTTTTTTATCTTTTGAGATGAGTCTCACTCATTGCCAGACTGGAGTGCAATGGTGCAATCTCGGCTCACTGCAACCTCTGCCTCACGGGTTCAAGCAATTCTCCTGTCTCAGCCTCCCGAGTAGCTGAGACTACAGGCACGTGCCACCACACCCAGCTGATTTTTGTATTTTTAGTAGAGATGGGATTTCACCATGTTGGCCAGGATGGTCTCGATCTCTTGACCTTGTGATCCACCCACCTTGGCCTCCCAAAGTGCTGGGATTATAGGCGTGAGCCACCATGCCCGGCCAGAAACTGCATTTCTCATCCCCATATTCACTTCATTTAGGCAAAACCTTCTCTTACTATCCCCAACATCATTATCCCCAAGGACTGTTGACATCATTTCCAATATTAAGATATATTCAAAACAAGTTCCTCCTTATCTGTTTTCTTTTGACATTTGTGCTGTGTTCATGCAACTGTTGAGAGGGCCCACTTTTCCACTTTGACTTTTCTTCCTGAGTCTCAAGGGAAAACACTCCTGATTTCATGGCCTGGACGAGCTGTCTGCACCGTCTCATCCTCTCACTTTCTCCGTCATTCACTCACTCACTCATTCAGCCAAGGCTTACAGACTCTGCAGTTGAAAGACAGCATAGTGAAGTGTGGGTTTTAGAGCCAGACTGACTGTTTCTGACCAGCTCCGTGATCTCAGGTGGTTGGCTTACCACTCTGTGCCTCCATTTCCAACCTGTGAAATGGGAATGATGGCAACTATTCCCAATATTATAGAATCAGTGTGAGGATTAAATAAGCCAATGTTCACAACACACTTAGTACACAGCAAACCCTTAGAAAATATTTCTCTTGCTATTGCTACCTGCAATTAACTTTTATTTGGTGCTGGATATTTCTGAAGGAGACACAGAGAGAAAAAAACAATGATCCTTACCCTTTACCTCTCCCTGGGAAGATGTACTGCCACCGAAACTCAACAGATTTTTGTTTTAAATCACTGCAGCTAATTGTATTGACTTTTAAAACATGGTTTTGTTTGCGTATTGTAGGACTGTAGTGATTTCAGCCATCTGCATAAGTAACTGTATACACTGAAGTTAACATTGGGTGGTGAGCACAATCTCCCTTTCGCCTTTGTTCCCTCTTTGCTATGGAAATGGCTCCTCCCAGTGGACACACTGAGTAATTACATATCCACATCCTCCCATTTAGAGGTCCTGCTTGCCATAGTCACCAACATCATTAGTTAATTATGTAATGGAATTAAATTACATTGTTTGCGTATAAATCTATTTGCCCAAAGATTTATTCCACCAATTCAAATCCTATTACAATTGTATAACATCATAATTTCCTATCAGAAAATAAATATTGAGCTGTCCCCAACAAAACTCCAAGCCATATTTCTCCCTAATTAAAATGACGTGTATTCGCCTAAAGCTGTTTGTGAGGAGCAAGTAGCTTATACGCTTGTTTAATCCAAAGAATGTTTTCAATGTTGGTCTGAGCCCTTGAAATCAGCAACATGAAATTGGAGGCCCCTATGTGAAGTGAAATAAGCAAAGCAGAGAAAGACAAATATCACACATTCTAACCCATATGTGGGAGCTAAAAAAGTGGATCTCATGAAGATAAAGAGTAGATTGACGGCCACTGGAGGCCAGGAAGGGTAGGGAAAAGAAGGAGGTAAAGGGGGGAAAGTAATATAAATTTAATTATTGCCACTTAACTGTTCATTTAAAGTGGTAAAGATGGTAAATTTTATATGTATGCTTTACCCCAATAAAAAATAAATTAGGAAAAGAATCGTCTGCATCCTGGAAGGATGAGTCTCTTGTCCATCTGGAGAACAATGACAGAAGAACCAGCTTGTTACTTCTCCAGACGCCGAGAGACACTTCAGGTTTTCCATATCTGATTTGGCAGTTCGTATTTTCAGAATCTTCCAATTGCTTGCTGTGATCCAGTACACTCACCAGATCTCTTTGCCTTCTTTTGTAATATTTAGTAATTGGACTATATCTCTTTACAGTTCTGTAACTAGATTAAAAGGAGTGCATTGTCTAAATGTGTATTAGTTGAACTTATACATTTATATATGTAAAAATACACATAAACATTTTGTTGAATTCAGTCATGGATGATGATGATGATGATGATTAATGATGATGATGTTGATGAAGATGAAAATAAAGATCACAATGATAGCCAACACTTATGCAACATTTACTACGTACGTGTCGGGCACTGTTTACAAACCTCACATGAGCCATTTCACTTTATCCTCACAAAAACTCTTTCTAGTAGATGCTCTTATCATTCTCACTTTACAGATGAGGATAGAGTCACAGAGCTTCAAACAACTTGTCTAGAGTACGCAGCTAGAAAGTTGCTGAGCTGCAACTTGAACCTTCTCCCTGTGCCTAACAACTACACTATTATTCATCTTCAATAATGATTGGAAATAAAAAACCTTGAATGGTATATGAACATTAACTTGTAGAGTTGGAATAAGTTACGTGTATTCATAAGCATATGGTTAGTGAAAATGAAATATTATTTACAAGAAAACATTCCAAAGAATATAAAGAGATAGCAAATAAACCCATGAAAGCCTGCTCAACCTCATTAGTCATTAGTGAAATGCATACAAAGAACACTACACCTCTATGAGAATGGATAACGTAAGGCCGGGCATGGTAGCTCACGCCTGTAATCCCAACACTTTGGGAGGCTAAGACAGGTGGATCACTTGAGGTCAGGAGTTCGAGATCAGCCTGGCCAACATGGTGAAACCCCATCACTACCAAAAATACAAAATTTAGCCAGTTGTGGTGGTGGGCGCCCGTAATCCTAGCTACTTAGGAGGCTGAGGCAGGAGAATTACTTGAACCCAGGAGGCAGAGGTTGCAGTGAGCCGAGATTGTGCCACTGCACTTCAGCCTGAGTGACAAAGCAAAACTCCATCACAAAAAAAAAAGCAACTGGAAAACCTGTGCATTGCTGGTGGAAACGCAAAATGGCACAGACTTTTTGGGAAAGCTTTCTCTTACTAAGTTAAATATTCACTTATGACCCAGCATTTCCACTCCTAGGTATTCACCCAAGGTCGTGAAAACACATACGTCCACACAAATACCTGCAGACAAATACTTACAGCAGTTTTATTCATAATAATCGAAAACGGGAAATAATACAACTCTTCATCCACTGGTAAATGCAGAAACGAACTATTATACATTCAGGCAATGGAATGCTCCTCGGCCATAAACAAACACATTGCTAACATGTGCAACAACATGAATGAATCTCATGCTAAATGAAAGAAGGCCACTCAAAAGTCTATGTCCTGTAGGATTCTATTCATGTGACAGTCTCCCAAAAGCAAACCTCCAGGGAAGGAGACTGGATCAGTGGTTGCCAGAGGCTAGGTAGAGGAAAAGGCACCACAACCCCTTGGGATGCTGATAATGTCTATGACTTGATTATGGGGGTGGTTACATGAGCGTATGTGTTTTCCAAAATTCACAGAACTATGTACCTAAAAAGGGTATTTTTTTTTTCACCATGTTAGTTATACCTCAACAATTCTGACATGAAAAGAAAAAAGAAAGAAGGGAGGAAGGAAGGAAGAAAGGACTGGCTGGGTATGGCAGCTGGCACCTGTAATCCCAGCACTTTGGGAAGTCAAAGTAGGAGGATCACTTGAGCCCAGGAGATAAAGACCAGCCTGGACAACATAGTGATATCCTGCCTCTACAAAGAATAGAAAAAATTAACCAGGTATGGTAGTGCATGCCTATAGTCACAGCTACCTGGGAGGCTGGAAAGGAGAATCGCTTGAGCCCAGGAGACATAGGCTGCAGTGAGCCATGATTGCACCACTGCACTCCAGCCTGGGGATGGAGCAAGAGCCTGTCTCAAGAAGAGGAAGAAGAAGCAGCAGGAAGAGGAGAAGCAGGAGGAGGAGGAGGAGGGAGAAGAAGAAGAAGGATGAGGAGGAGAAGGAGGAGGAGGAGGGACTAACAAAAGACTCTGTAGTCCAATGGTTAAGAGTGTGGGGCTAGGGGTAGGCTTCCTGGGTTCAAATAGAGCTCGACCACTGTGGGACCTGAGGTAAGTTATGAAGCCTCTGTGCCTCAATTTCCTCATATGACATAACACTTATTACTTCAGAGCTGTCGTGAGGATTAAATTAATGTTTTTAAAGCACTTAGAATAGTATCTGGCATACAGTAGGTTCTCAATAAGTATCTGTAGCATGAATAATATTATAGACCATAATGCAATCCACACCATCAGAAAATTATGTTAGCTTTAGAGGAGGCAGAATCAGGGCTGGCTGAGTCATCTGCCCTGAGGCTGGTGCCTACTAATCCAAGCCAGCAACAGTCATCAGATTCACATCTGTTTTAACCTCCTGATTCTGAATATTCAGCTAAATCCCTAGTAGATTCATACTGCTCCAAACCAACCCCTACACTAGAGTCTCCACTAGCACCAAACTTGTCTAGTCCAAACACAAAGCTAAAGACCAGATTCCCATAAATTCCTGCGTGTAGAATTTACAGTGTGAGTAGCTTCAGCCACAAAAGCTCAACTGATCAGAACCAGTTTCCCCGCAAATCCACCACACTCCTTCTATCCCACTTGGACATGGGGACTTTCACAATGGCAGGAAGAGAACCCTGGCAGACTCTGCTGGACGCACCCCAGAGATAGGTGGTGAGAGTGAGACTCAGGAACAGAGAGGGAAGGGGAGTGATGCAGGGGCCACCTGCAGAGGGTGCTCCCGTGGCTGGATCTAGTGATATCACCCTTCAAGAAGTCATGCAAACTGCACTACAGGACAGTTAGTCCAGGGGTGCAAAGGGGAGGAATTGATCCACTGGCTCCTATGTCCCAGGGTCAAATGTTTGCCCCATGTGGCGCTGCCTGCCCCCTCCTTTGTGGCTGTGCGTGCATGGGCACTGAGCATGGTCTGTAGTGTTTCATACCTCATTCCAGGCCAAAGCAAGAGGTAGGCATCACAGAAGCGGGTGGGGCAGATCAGGGAACACCAAGGGAAAGTCACCTGGAGCGCTCACAGAGCCGGTTGCCACTGTAATAACTGGAAAAGGAGGTCAGGCCAAGAGGCTATGAATTGTGCATAAGAGGAATCTAAGTCTCCACAACCCAATAGTTCCACTCCCTGGCAGATCCTGGAAAAGAAAAATCTCACACATTTTCACAAGGAGACAGGTGCTAGAATTCTATTGTCACGTTGTTATGTAACAGCAAAGGAGAAGAAGGAAGGGGAGGAGAAGGGGACTACCTAACGATCCAAATATCCATCCTTGAGAGAATGCATGACTAATCCGTAATAAAACAAGCAGATAAAACATTGTGTAACAATAAAAATGAGTTAGAGCTGCAGGTATCAACATGCAAAATCTTACCAACAATGTAAGAATCTTACCAACAAGTAAAGAATTAAAATTACTAATTCTAATACTAAAGGATTAACCCTGGACATAAGGTCAAAATATAAAAACAAATTGCATTTCCTATAATAGCATTAAATGATTAAAAATGCAATTTTTCAGGCTGGGCACGGTGGCTCATGCCTGTAATCCCAGCACTTTGGAAGGCCAAGGCAGGCAGATCACCTGAGGTCAGGAGTTCGAGACCAGGCTGGCCAACATGGTGAAACCCTATCTCTACTGAAAACACAAAAATTAGCTGGGTGTGGTGGCAGGCGCCTGTCATTCCAGCTACTCGGGAGGCTGAAGCAGGAGAATCGCTTGAACCCAGGAGGTGGAGATTGCAGTGAGCCAAGATTGCACCATTGCACTCCAGCCTGAGCTGAGTGAGACTCTGTCTCCAAAAAAAAAAAAAAAATGCGATTTTTCCAAAAATACAAATTCTCAAGCTCTACCCCAGACCCCAGAAACTCCAGAGGTGCAGCCCTGCAATTTCTGTTTTGAGAAACCTTCAAGGTGCTTCTCATGCATGCTAAATTTGGGAAACAATTGCTCTTTAATGAGAACAAATAAACACTATTTAAATGTATCGATCAAAAAACAAAAATAAAAATATATTGTATGAATTTCCAATGGCAACCACCAGAAGACCAGAAAGTGGTGACAGTGGTTGCCTCTGGAGAGTGATGCTGAGTTTTTGCAGAAGGTGGGGTGTGAGCAAATAGACTTTTAAAAATTTCATGTCGGGGGCTCATGCCTGTAATCCCAGCATTTTGGGAGACTGAGGCGGGCAGATCATGAGGTCAGGAGTTTGAGACCAGCCTGGCCAACTTGGTGAAACCCCATCTCTACTAAAATACAAAAAATTAGCCAGGGCATGGTGGCAGGCGCCTGTAGTCCCAGCTACTCGGGAGACTGAGACAGGAGAATTGCTTGAACCCGGGAGGCAGGGGGTGCAATGAGCCAAGATTGCGCCACTGCACTCCAGCCTGGCAACAGAGTGAGACTCCTTCTCAAAGAAAAAAAAAAAAATTTCATGTCATTCTGAACCATTTGAACTCTTATAGCATGTTAATCTGTGTTTTGTTTTGTTTTTTTCTAAAAAGCCATATACTTTTTTAAAACAAGCAGAAGAAAGCTCTCTCGCTTCTCTGTCTTTAGGGAAAGCGCTAGACCTCGTGGAAGTCCCATTACCCAAATCGTGATCAGGCAGAGAAGCCTCCACAGTTTGCATAGGTCACATCAAAAAGAAAAGTGCTGGCCGGGCACAGTGGCTCATGCCTGTAATCCCAGCACTTTGGGAGGCCAAGGCGGGTGGATGACCTGAGGTTAGGAGTTTGAGACCAGCCTGACCAACATGGTGAAACCCCGTCTCTACTAAAAATACAAAAATCGGCTGGGAGTTGTGGTGTGCACCTTTAGTCCCAGCAACTGGGGAGGCTGAGACAGGAGAACTGCTTGAACCCGGGAGGAAGACGTTGCAGTGAGTGAACCGAGATGGCACCACTGCACTCCAGCCTAGGTGACAGAGTAAAAGAAAAAGTGCTTTGGCAACAGTTTATACTGCACATCAATACTAAATTCAGACTTTGTTTCAGGCCTCAATTCTTTTTTTTTTAACTTTTTACCAAGAATCCTGCCCAACTGAAGGAAACATCAAATGCATTTTTATAGTGAATTCTCAGTATATACAAAGTAAATTTCAGTTGTGCAACTGGTAGATATTAACATGCCTTCAGTGAGTAGGATGAATCAAAGGGAAAATATGTAAATAATTGAAAAGTTCTATAAATGAGATATTTGTCTTCTCTACACAAGAAAAGTAGCACCCAGTTCCATGTGACTCCTTGTTAGGAGAGGCAGTCAGCATCCTCCAGCTGCGGTCATCTCCAAAGATGACCACCATGCTACCAACTCTCCCTGCCTGTATGTACATCCATCCCTCTAATAGAGGTGGAGTATACTTCTTTTCCTTTGAATCTGGGCTGGCCACTTGCTCTGATGGATAAAATATGTCAGAAGTGAATTTTGAACTCAGGAGTTAAGCTGACAGTTTCCGCCTCCTTGTTGGAACATTCATTCTCGGAACTCAGGCATCAAATTTTGAGGAAGCCTAAAGAAACACACTGCAAGGCCCACATGGGGGAAAACAAAGGTCTTTGGTAAACAGCCCTAGCTCAGCTCCCAGCCAACATGCAGTACCAACTGCCAGACATGTGAGTGAGCTCTCCTGGGTCTTTCTTCCCAGTTGAGTCCTCAGAAGACTGCAGAGTCAGCTGACATCACATGGAGCAGAAAAACTGACCCCAAGTCCATTCACTCATAGAATTAATAGTAGTAAGATGGCTGTTGTTTTAAGCTACTATATTTTAAATTGGCTTATTCCGCAGTAATTGATAGCTGAAACAGAACGTGATATCTAGAAGTGGGATACTGCAACAGAAACCAAAAACATGCAGCATTGGCTTTAAGACTGTTTGGGGCAGGCAAGGGCCAGAAAGGTCTCAAAAAACCACAAAGGAGACTGGAAGGAGAGTAAGGAAATTGTTATTGGAGGCTGAAGAAAAGGCAACTCGTACAATATATTGGTAGAACATTTTACAACACTGTCAAACTATGAAGCAAATGGAAAGAGAGATGAACAAAAAAAAAGGACTGCTCAGATTGAGAGGAGAATTTAGAAAACACATCGAGAATTCAGGACTGTTGAACTAAAGATTCTCAAAGGAAGAAATGGTCTTAAGGCAAGTGTTAAACCCAGGTTGCTGCAAGTAAAATGTAGTGTCAGAGAAAATGTTCAAATCAAAAGTGCAGGCGTAAGACCTCAGAAAGATTTGAGACAGTGTCCCAATAACCTTCTTCACTTCCAAGACAAAAGGACTTTCAAGAATCTTAAGGGATTTGTTCTACAGCATTTTTACTCTCAGTCCAAGGTTTAGATGTTCCTGTCTCAAGGAGAATTCTGGGTGTAGCATTTATCTAAGGGATTGGAATTATAATTTGATGCACAGAAAACCTATAAGGTTTTTAAAGGAATTATATTAACTTGGTCTAAACGATATGGAGATAGTTCAAAATGAAAAGAGGTCTCTGGGTCCTTAACCTCTTATAAAGAGAAAGGAGATTGAGACTGTCTCCTACTCAGCAGCAAGCATAGATAATTTCTTATGGAAAAGAACAGGTCACTAGAGAGCTGAGTCAAGAACTATAGAGAACCATGAAAGAGATCCTGATTCAAAAAATGACAACACATGCCTGGCTGGATTTCAGAATTGCTACGAACTAGTCAAAGCTATTCACCTGTTGTTTCCCACTTTTTGAATGGGAGCATTTATTGCATTTATCTTGTCCCTTTTTCACATTTTATGTGAAAGGATGTATACAGGACAGATAACTTGTCTTTCTAGTTTAGAGGAATTTTCTCTCAAGAAACCACACCAGAAAAGCTGCACTCAAGGATTCCTATCCATGCCTGAATCTGGTAGTAAGATCCTGGACTTTGTTTGAGCCAATACCATGATGCTAATATGAGGAGAGGAGATGAGTATATTTTGCATGTGGGAAAGATGTGAACTGTGGAGGCCAGAGGGCAGATTGTGGTAGACAGCATCTAAAGATGGGGCCCCTGTGCACATGTGTGCCACTCTCACTGTGAGTGGAGTTTTGTTTCATCTACTCTTGAATCTGGGCTGGCTCCATGACTTCTTTGACCAACATGGTCCAGCCTTAAGTGGACTGCCTTAAAAGGCAGGCTTAAGTGAGTTCAGCCTTCGGAGAACTAACAATTTCTGCTTCCTTCCTTTTGGGAGCCTATTTTTAGACTTAAGATGCTACGCCGTGAAAAAGCCCAAACTACACGTGGAGAAGGCCATAGGAAAGAGAACTAAGCCCTAGCTGAGGTCCCAGGCAATGGCCAGCTCTATACACAGCAATGGCCAACTCTGTGAATAAGCCCTTTGGTACATTTTAACCCAGTCAAGCCCCCATTGCAGCCCCAGCCAAAATCATGTGGAGCAGAAGCTTCTTCCAAACGAGCTCAATCGACTTCTAGAACTGGGAAAGATAATGGTTGTTGTTTTAAGCCATTAAGTTTTAGGGTGGTTTACTAGCATTAGACAGCTGAAAAACAAATCTTGGGCAAATCTCCAGCAATTAAGCAGTTGTGTGCATTTGATCCCAAAGAGCATCATTTTAAGCTCATTTGCATCATATAATTGTTTAATTCTTCCTGGGATATAATTGCAAATTATCCAAGTCATGCTTGCAAGCGGATCAAGAAGAAAAAAAAAATCTTAAATTTTATTAACTACTGATTTACCCACATCAATCTGATTTACACACCAACCTTTATTTTGATGCTTCCACGGATGGAAAAATAAATAAATAAAAATAAAGCCCAAGGTCAAAACAGTCAAATAGAAACTAATAAGTATTTCTTGAGTCCCTGCTTCCTACTATCAGGGACACTTTGCATGGTGCTGAAAATAGAAGAATCCTTGCCCTCAAAGAATTCACCATATGACAGATAAGAGCAGGCCAGGCTTCAGAGGCTGGCAACTTGACTTTGCCATCACATTGCCTCTCATACACCAGTCTCCATACTCTGAGCACCCACTAGCTAGCTAATTAGCAGTGACTGCTGTCTATTTCCAGGACAATCTATGCGAGTCCTTAAGATTCTATACAGAGAGGATCCGAGTGCCCCCCAGCCCTTTCTAGGGTCTCTTTCTTGCTCAGATTCTGAGCCAATGGGAGCCGAAGGACGATTTCAGGGGGAGCTCAGCAGATCCAGTGTTCCAGGTCTTCCATGCCCACCAGTTCTCTGCCCTAGTGCCTGCCGTCACTGTCCTGGCCTTGGACCCCAGTCCACGCTGCTAGACTCGGGCATGGTGACTCATGCCTGTAATCCCAGCACTTTTGGAGGCTGAGGCGGGTGGATTGCTTGAGCTCAGGAGTTCAAGACAAGCCTGGGCAACATGGTGAGACCACGTCTCTACTAAAAATACAAAAAATTAGCTGACGTGGTGGTGCACGCCTGTGGTCCCAGCTACCCTGGAGGCTGAGGTGGAAGGATGGTTTAAACCCAAGATGCAGTGAGCCGAGATCACACCACTGGATTTCAACCTGGGTCACAGAGCGAGACCTCGTCACATACACACACAAAAAAGGAATCTTCTGCAGACTTCTAACCTCATGTGCTGTGGGCCTGTGTCCACACCCCCACCTATTTTCCCCAGACAGCTTGGCCTCTGTCAACCCTTATGTCCAACTTTCAGAGAAGGTCCCACAGTCCTTTCATTTGGATCCCTTGGAACCCCAGCCTTTCCTTGATGCCCCAGGACCTGTCCTCCGCTGAGAGTCACCACACTCTCAAGTGAGGCTGCAGGACTAAGAGGAGGTGATGTTGGGGTGCCCTGCCCTCAGGGAGGCACAGCCCCACACCGAAGCAGACCCATGCTTCCCTCCTTCACCCAGATCCCTGCTGCTTCACCTGCTACACCCGCCATTCTTCAGAGGTCCTATTGCCATCTGAAATTGTCTTGGGTATTTACCCATTCTCATTTGTATTGCCTGTCCCCTCTCATGTCCTATGGAAATGGCGATTGCTTGTCTATTTGTTGTCATGTATCTCCAATGCGTCATGTGGCACATAGTAGATGTTCAATTAGTATAGTTATCCTTTGCTTAAAGACAGTGATACATTCCGAGAAGTGTGTTGCAAGACAATTTCATCATTGTGTGAGCATCATAGCGTGTACGTATGCAAACCTAGATGGCATGGCCTACCACACACTTAGGTTAAATGGTACAGTTTACTCCTCCTAGGCTACACACCTGTACAGCAAGTTACTGTGCAGAATATTGTAGGAAACTATAACACAATGGAAGGTATTCATGTATCTAAACATATTGAAGCATAGGAAGGGTATAGTACAAAATGTGGCATGAAAGATTTTGTTTTTTTTTTGAGATGGAGTCTCGCCCTGTCTCCCATGCTGGAGTGCAGTGGCCCGATCTCGACTCACTACAACCTCCACCTCCTGGGTTCAAGCGATTCTCCTGCCTCAGCCTCCCGAGTAGCTGGGACTAAAGGCATCCACCACCACTCCTGGCTAATTTTTGTATTTTTAGTAGAGACGGGGTTTCACCACATTGGCCAGGCTGGTCTCGAACTCTTGACCTTGTGATCTGCCCGCCTCGGCCTCCCAAAGTGCTGGGATTATAAGTGTGAGCCACCGCATCCGGCCAAGATTTTTTTTTTTTTTTTTTTTTTTTGAGATGGAGTCTCGCTCTGTCGCCCAGGCTGGAGTGCAGTGGCCGGATCTCAGCTCACTGCAAGCTCCGCCTCCTGGGTTTACGCCATTCTCCTGGCTCAGCCTCCCGAGTAGCTGGGACTACAGGCGCCCACCAACTCGCCTGGCTAGTTTTTTGTATTTTTTAGTAGAGACGGGGTTTCACCGGGTTAGCCAGGATGGTCTCGACCTCCTGACCTCATGATCCGCCCGTCTCGGCCTCCCAAAGTGCTGGGATTACAGGCTTGAGCCACCGCGCCCGGCCCCAGCCAAGATTTTTTAAAAGTGGTACACCTGTATAGGGCAGGCCTGCCTATGAAAACCTTACGGGACCACCATCATATATTCAGTCCATCATCGACCAAAATGACCTTAAGGGGCACATGACTGTATATGTTTAATCCGTTACTACTTATTCCTCCTTTTGTGGTGTTTTTTCTTTCAGGAATTCAACAGTTTTATCCTATAGATCATCAGGGGATCCTACAGACCATCAGGGGATGTCATGCCTATATAGTCTTCCCAGTCTAATGTAAACTAAGGGAAGTGTCAGGGAATCTTAGTGTCCCTTGACACGCTGGGGTTCCCAGGGCACTCCATGAACAAACAGAAGGTGGTTATGTCCAGAATATGCAGAGGACTCTGGGGAAAGCAAGAACCATCAGGCCCTAATAGTTTGAAAGTGACCTTTCACACCCCACCAAGACACCTCATCACCGAAGAAGAAGGCACAAAGCAATGGATGGAAAATGCCCAATAGAGTGGATTAGAAGAAGACAGACCATAAACCTCAGCCATGATGCCTAAGCAGGAATGTTCTCAGAACTCTGTAGGCCCAGTCTCAGAACAAGTGAATTAGAGTATCTAAATCAAAGGCTTAAATGCACTTAGAAAATGTTTGCCAAGGCCGGGCGCGGTGGCTCACGCCTGTAATCCCAGCACTTTGGGAGGCTAAGGTGGGCGGATCACAAGGTCAGGAGATCGAGACCACAGTGAAACCCCATCTCTACTAAAAACACAAAAAATTAGCCGGGCGCAGTGGCGGGCGCCTGTAGTCCCAGCTACTCAGGAGGCTGAGGCAGGAGAATGGTGTGAACCCAGGAGGCGGAGCTTGCAGTGAGCCGAGATGGCGCCACTGCACTCCAGCCAGGGGGACAGAGCGAGACTCCGTCTCAAAAAAAAAAAAAAAAAAAGAAAATGTTTGCCAAGTGAACTGACATGATTCACTTCACGTTAAGAACTACTGGCCCAGGCCGGGTGTGGTGGCTCACATCTGTAATCCCAGCACTTTGGGAGGCCGAGGCGGGTGGATCACTTGAGGTCAAGAGTTCAAGACCAGCCTAGCCCACATGGTGAAACCCCCATCTTTACTAAAAACGCAAAATTTAGACAGGCATAGTGACACATGCCTGTAATCCCAGCTATTTGGGAGGTTGAGGCAGGAGAATCGCTTGAACCCTGGAGGTGGAGGTTGCAAAAAAAAAAAAAAAAAAAGGAAAAAAACTACTGACCTAAAGAAATAAAAATTTCTTTTTGATTAGAAGGGGCTAATATTGCTTTGGTGTAGGGACTGGATTGGCAAGAAGACTGTCCTGCATAAATTCACGTCTTTGCGATAGGCTCCTATTAAAACGTACCAGCTTCTCCCGGTCTTCTTGCCTTTATCTTCTAAAGAGGTTATAATGCCAAACCAAACATCAACCAATCTTAGTTTGGTCAAGTCAGGAGAGAAACAGCCGGAGAGAAATAATACAGAGGCTGCATTATTTGCTTTCCAAGTTATTATCCAAACTATGAAATATTTGCATTTTGGGGACTGATAAAAATAACATAATAAAATGAAGATAATACCTTTAATGTTATTATCTCCCAATATCTTTGTTATTGAAAAATACTGGTGTGTTTTTCTATTTGCATTTCCAAGTATATACTCACTCCATCTGCCAGAAGCATCCATTTGCCTCTAAGAGGATTTAGAATAATTACATCAGGAATGCACAAAAAGAGTTGATTTTTCTGCTTTGACTACACAAATTGTATTTTTGTGTCTCTAGAAATAGGATCGTTTTGACAATTCTGAAGCATCTAAGTCAAGTCTGACAAAACTGATTCTACAGCTTTGCTATAAGTCATAGGATAGAAAGAATGCAAGATGTGCCGGGTGCGGTGGCTCATGCCTATAATCCCAACACTTTGGGAGGCCAAGGTGGGTGGATCATGAGATCAGGAGTTCGAGACCAGCCTGGTCAATATGGTGAAACCCTGTATCTACTAAAAATACAAAAATTAGCCGGGCGTGGTGGCACACACCTGTAATCTCAGCTACTCAGGAGGGTGAGGCAGAAGAATCGCTTGAACCCGGGAGGCAGAGGTTGCAGTGAGCCAAGATCGTGCCACTGTACTCCAGTCTGGGCAACAGAGCGAGACTCCATCTCAAAAAAAAAAAAAAAAAAAAAAAA
>NC_045447.1:100993369-101000869 GCF_002776525.5 Piliocolobus tephrosceles
CAAAAAAAAAAAAAAAAAAAAAAAAAAGAAGGAAAGAATGCAAGATGTGATGAAAGGAAAACCTCTGATACACAGAAAGGAGAAGAACCTTCCTCTTGTAGTGCAGATGGAACATGGGAGGGAAGAGAGAAAAACAGAGTGAAGAGGTTGGTTGCCAATGTCTTTGACATCTATCCCTTTCTGCTACCTTGGGGGTAAACTTGGAAACTCCCACACCTGTCTTTGGAAGGGGGGCTTTGGTATACCACCACATCCAACACGGCAGGACTAGCAGCAGTAGATAAGATATCTACGCAGACCACCACATCCAACACGGCAGGACTAGCAGCGGTAGATAAGATATCTACGCAGACCACCACATCCAACACGGCAGGACTAGCAGTGGTAGATAAGATATCTACGCAGACATCCTGAGAAAACGTTAGTGGTGCCCCAGATCCCATGCATGGTCTGCAGAAGATCCACAAACGTGTCCTCAAAGGTTCTGAGATTCTCTGTGCTGACCACAGATCACAAAGCTATGGGGTCTGTGGAGCATGAGGACGCATGACGCATATCCAGCATGCAGCCAGAAGGGACCAGCTGCACACAACAAACTCCATGCAGAGACCCAGAGAAGGCCCAGCCCATCTGCAACTAGAAGATGTGGGACTGGTGCTCAGGCACCCGATATCTCCTCCCACCACCCCAAGGTTATGTCACTTCTTTCATGCAGCCAGATGCCATCTAGCGGGGTGGGGAAAACAGCAAGAAATCTGAAATACTGAGATGGTGGAAAAGGGCTCTCTCTCTCCTGGATTTTTCTCCACCCCCAGCACATGAAAGAATTGTAAGGAAATTTAGATGATTGACAACAAACTATGAAATCTGGATTATCATTATATATTTCATGGTGATGGGTAGATTTCCATACTCACCACAATTACTAACCTTTCCTATAATAGGATATCTTCTGGAATGTTCCGCTAATAGAAACTAAGTCATTATCATTACACTTAGATTTTATAACCAAGAATTCCAAAATCATATTACCAGTCTACGCTTTCCCAATGGATCCATCCTTTACATCTGATTTCTAAATACACTTGTTGTCCACAAGGTGGCCCTACAAGCAATAGAATACAGTTCACCCCCAGAGCAGCCCGACTGCTAAAAGGATTCAATCCTTTTTGTTTTCCCATTTATGAGCACCTAATTGAGTGAGGACAGGAAAAAAAAAAAAAAGAAGAACAATTAAACATTGTACTAACAAAATGATAACGCGTCTTCAGTGTTTGTTTTTACCAAACAGAGCAGAACTATGAATCATGTGGCCGCCGCACGGCACACCTTGGCTGTGTATGGCACCGAGGAACCTTGCGTTACCTCTGAGGATGTCTGCTGATTTTTTGTCTGCCAATTTTTTAAATTGCAAAACCATAGTGGCAGTAAAGGAAAAGGTCCCAGAAGACTCGCAATTGTTTAAATGGGGGGGAAAAAAAACAGGCATCAGCTATCACAAAATTCCAGATTGCCAGATTCCTTGATTGCGGCTTTTAATCAAAATACAGCCAGCTGCCTGTATTTAACGTTAATTGTTAAGCTCCAAGTCTCAGCCAATCATTTTACTTCTGAGCTGGCGGGGTAACAGCAACACAAATATGAAACTCTCTCCCTGACCCAGTTTAGTGTGGGGGGAGGGGGGAAGAAGACAATGAATAATTAATTCTAGGATTTGGTCAGCTTTCCTGTGAAGAATACATCGCTAGCTTCCTAAAGCAAAACAACATCTGTGCCTGAAAACTTCTCTTGTACCTTCAAGATGAGCTGATGGCGCGTTTATAAACCCTGTAAAATTCACCTCTTCTCTCTTCCTCCCACCAAAGAGCCACGTTGGCACTTCAAGGAGTGATTCTTCTGTTTATGATTGGCTAGAAGGGTGGCCACTTTTCTCATGTGGTCCTCTGCTGAGAACTCACTTGGCTGATTATTTCCCTATTCTTGACCCTTTGTGCAATTTGAAGGGTTTCTCGCTCCTCCCAGATTGCTAACAGCGCCAAGTATCTAGTCTCCTATTTTTCCTCGGGGGATGGATACCTTAGCCTCCTTTCTGGGTGTGGAATGCAAAGAACGCAGCTTCATTTGAGTGAATGGAGAATTCTTTGTAGGGAGAAATGATCTCTCATATTCCTGTTCAGTCTTTCTGTGTCATAAACCATAAACGACAGACAAGTGTCTACAAAAGCATGTGGTTTTTAGAATCCCCCCCAGCCACCGGACCCCGGGGGGAGGTGTCCTCCTCCAGAGCACCCAAGCAACCTCCCACAACCAATCTGACTTTGAGCCTGGCTTTGAGGTCTTGTTGCCAGAAAAGGGAGTCCTCATCCAGCCCCCAGGAGAGGAGAAGGTTCTTGGATCTGGTGCAGGAAACAATGTAAGGGGAGTCACAGAGTGCAGTGAGAAGAGAGAGTTCATTGAAAGATACTCAGTTACAGAGTAGGGATTCTCAGAAAGCAAGAGGAGGAAACCCCTTGTCTTTGTTTTGCTGTTCATATATAGGGGTCTTTTCTATGCCAAAGCTAAGCTAAGGTATGTCTATGTGCAGTTGGGCTGACGGCAAGGCAAAATTGCTTATTTTGCTGACTCAAAGAAAACTCTCTTTGGCATACAGTGTATAAATACATCAAAGGATACCATTACATACCATACATTACCTTGGAAGCATGCATTGTTATGGATGTTGGGACATCTGGACATTCTGTTGTCATAGGGGTGTGTCCTTGCAGGTATCATCAAGTTGTTTTCTTAACTGTAAACATCTTAGGCCTGTGGGTTGTGACCAGCAAGGAATGTGCCTTGTTAATGTCAAGATGAATCTGAACTTCAAATGACGTGACTCTGACTCTCCTATGCTCCTGTTTCCCTAACAGTCTGACAAGGTTAACCTTCAAGAACCGCATCAGGAATTGGTCACATTGCTTAGCAACAGGTTTTCTTCACTCCTGTCATTTACATATAGACGAAAGCTAATATTCCAATCCGTGTAGGCAAACCCACAGTTGATTAAATTAAATCTCTTCTCTAGCTTGATTTGCATAACTTGAAATAATCAGAATAGAGAGCGAATGCATAACTGAAAAGAGAAAATACATACTGCAGCTATTTGAAACTAGATGTCATTGAATTAAGCTTGTAAATTCTGGCTGCGCGCGGTGGCTCAAGCCTGTAATCCCAGCACTTTGGGAGGCCGAGATGGGCGGATCATGAGGTCAGGAGATGGAGACCATCCTGGCTAACACTGTGAAACCCCGTATCTACTAAAAAATACAAAAAACTAGCCGGCAGGCGCCTGTAGTCCTAGCTACTCCGGAGGCTGAGGCAGGAGAATGGCATAAACCCGGGAGGCGGAGCTTGCAGTGAGCTGGATCCGGCCGCTGCACTCCAGCCCGGGCGACAGAGCGAGACTCCGTCTCAAAAAAAAAAAAGCTTGTAAATTCTGATAGTACTGAATGTACGACTGTTCCAGGCTAACTTTACATTTGAAATGTTAAGAAATGTGAGTTGTGAACTGGAAAGTTAATTAGCAAATAAAATCTTAGAAAACTATTGCACTTTGTTATGGCAGCCCTAGAAATAAATAAAATTTAAAAGAAAAAAGAAAACTTTTGACTAACAACATTTTAATTCTTTTTTATTTTTTTTTTTTTTTTTTTGAGACGGAGTTTTGCTCTTAATGCCCAGGCTAGAGTGCAGTGGCACAATCTCAGCTCACTGCAACCTCCGCCTTCCGGTTTCAAGCAAGTCTCCTGCCTCAGCCTCCCAAGTCGCTGGCATTACAGGCCTCTGCCACCACGTCCAGCTAATTTTTTTGTATTTTTAGTAGAGATGGGGTTTCACCATGTTGGTCAGGCTGGTCTCCAACTGCTGACCTCGTGATCCACCCACCTAAGCCTCCCAAAGTGCTGGTATTACAGGGATGAGCCACTGCACCCGGCCATAACATTTTAAACTTTTTAAGAGAAAAACTGTCGAGAAAATGACCTGAATAGTTTGCTCACATTGTTTTACAAGAAAACAGAGGCAGCTCCTGCATACCATGTTCTGTTCTCTTAGATGGAAAAGAATTTAGCCAGTGTCTCCTTTATTTTAGAGCAAAATCCACTCACTATAAGATCTTCCCCATTACTGCACCCAGACTCCCAGTTCTCTTTCTTTATGGCCCATATAGGACCCTCCCACCTCCACCCCCTACCCACATTGCCTTTATGAAAAAGCAAACCCTGGCCGGGCGCGGTGGCTCAAGCCTGTAATCCCAGCACTTTGGGAGGCCGAGATGGGCGGATCACGAGGTCAGGAGATCGAGACCATCCTGGCTAACACGGTGAAACCCCGTCTCTACTAAAAAATACAAAAAACTAGCCAGGCGAGGTGGTGGGCGCCTGTAGTCCCAGCTACTTGGGAGGCTGAGGCAGGAGAATGGCCTAAACCCGGGAGGCGGAGCTTGCAGTGAGCTGAGATCTGGCCACTGCACTCCAGTCCGGGCCACAGAGTGAGACTCCGCCTCAAAAAAAAAAAAAAAAAAAAGCAAACCCTGATCTGGCTGGGCGCAGTGGCTCACACCTGTAATCCCAGCACTTTGGGAGGCCAAGGCGGCCAGATCATGAGGCCAAGAGAGTGAGACCATCCTGGCCAACATGCTGAAACCGCGATTCTACTAAAAATACAAAAATTAGCAGGGCATGGTGGCGCAAGCCTGTAGTCCCAGCTATTCAGGAGGCTGAGGCAGGAGAATCGCTTGAACCCAGGAGGCGGAGGTTGCAGTGAGCCGAGATTGAGCCACTGCACTCCAGCCTGGGTGACACAGCAAGATTCCATCTCAAAAAAAAAAAAAGCAAAACCTGAAAAAAAATTCCACCTGCACCACAAAGACACAGAGACCCTGCTGCTAAGCAATGTCACTTTGTAGACCAGGCATACGCAGCCCTTCATTTTGTTAATTTCACCTTGCCTTGCTGTTCCCATCACCTGGGGTCTCAAAAAGAGAAAGCAAAAAAGCAAGTGGACATGGCAACTATGACTTGGATCCCTAGAGTATACACCTCCCACCCCCTCACCCCCAATACTTCCCATTTAATTCTCAAAAGCAGAGGTAGCACTAGGCCTAGCCAAGCACCCCGGCTCCAGCAAAAGCAGAAAGCACTACAGATGAAGTCAATCTGAGAGGCGGTCTTCGTCCCAGCCTCAGGCATGGTTATAAAATGTTTGCAATTTGGAAAACGTGGGTCGCTGATGTGTAGCAAGGGCAATAAATGCTTTTCTCCCACAGTTGTTGTGGAGCTCCATTCTCCCAGCCAACCCTAAGCGGACTTGCTCCTTCCCTAGGACGACAGTATTCTTTCATCACAGAATGTCTGTAAGAATGAATGGAAAGAGTATATTTTTTAGGGTAAATGTCCTAAATGTGTAGTTGAAATACACATTTTCAAGCTGTCAAAAATAAGAGATAAGTTGTTCAAGTTTAAGAGTAAACAAGGATTTATAACAGCATTGGTAAGAACTTGCTTTCTATTGCCTTAGGTTAAGTCAAACAGTGATCATTTCATTCAATATCCACCTCACTTAAGGAGATAGGAATGATTGCTCCTTCTTTTTTACAGATGAGAAAACTGAGGCTCCACCAGGTGAAGCAATTTGCCCAAGAACATGCCACTAGAAAGAAGTGACCTGTGATTCAAGCCCAGGCAATCTATTACAGAAAGCCCTACCCTTCACTGCCCTGCTGTGCTGTCTTCCCAAAGAGCATGAATAACTAGACTGGATATTTACAGACTGTTTTTCTTTAACAGGCAAGATGGACGAAACAGTTCAGAAACGGCGGTTTCTGCCTATCAGCAGACTTCCTGCCCTAGCGACATTTGGTCCACATCCCTAAGTTCTTTGCTTTGACTCAATTTAGCTCCCAAAGCCGAAGTCACAGTAGGATGATCTTCCTTCAGAGAACCCCTGGAAAGTTGTTTTTTCATCAGCCAGAAATTCCAGAGAACTTGGGAAAAAAATCCTGAGGATTTCAGAACAAGCTAAGCAGCTGGAACAGAGATTCCGGGAGACCTCTCCAACAAACAAGCATGAGGGGTTTGCCGCTCAGCGCTGTGCTGCTTGAAGAGAATGTTGTGTCCGGCTCTTGAAGCTCTAAGAACCAAGGACTCAGTAAGACGATGTGCGTGAGGGAGGCCATTGCAGGACACCAAGGAACAGCCATACTCAGAGAGAGAGAGAAACCCAGATATATCCTAGAGACAGCAGATGTCTGCAGACTGTTTCCTCCTCCTGAGAAGTTCCTGGGCACCTCCCAGCCTCCCTTGCAGCATGGTTCAGATCATGTAACTGAGTTCTAGCCAATTCCAGTCCTGATCCTTAGAAACATCCCTTCAGCTCCTGCTTCCCAGTCTTAACATCTTGGGCACCACACATTCCAAGTGGTGTAGCTGCAAGAAGGAGGCAGCCCTACTCCTATTGGAATTTGCATGAGCAACAGATAAATCTTGATTATGTTAAGCCACTGAGATTTCAGGATGAATTTGTTATAGGAGCATAATCTAATCTATCCTGACTTCTGTGCAGGGCAAATTAATCACCTAGAAGGTTATTGAAAAATATATTTCCATTCTATTATAAAGATACATGCACGCGTATGTTCATTGCAACACTATTCACAACAGCAAAGACATGGAATCAACGCGTATGTCCATCAATGATAGACTGGATAAAGGAAATGTGGTACATATACACCATGGAATACTATGTATCCATAAAAGGGAACGAGATCATGTCCTTTGCAGGGACATAGAGTTGGAAGCCGTTATTCTCAGCAAACTAACACAGGAACAAAAAACCAAACACCACATGTTCTCACTTATAAGTGCGAGCTAAATCATGACAACACAGGGACACATTGTGGGGAACAATGCAAATTGGGACCTGTGGTCAGGGAGGGAGAACATCAGGAAGAATAGTTAATGGATGCTGAGCTTAATACCTAGGTGATGGGTTGACCTATGCAGCAAACCACCATGGCACCCGTTTACCTATGTAACAGACCTGAACATCCTGCACATGTACCCCGGAACTTAAAAGTTAAAGAAAATAAGAAATAAAAAATTTTTTAAAAAGAAAACTACCTTAAACATATAGAGAGAGAGACAGATTTCTAGATTGTCCTCCCTGATGAATTTTTTGGGGCACAAGAATGAGGGAACGGGCTGAATTTGAGGCAGGTACCCTAGGGCTGGTGTGTGTGGTACAAAAGAAAAAGAAAAAATATCTAGCTGTACAATTTTTGTTATGGATGGATGGAAGGAAGGAAGCAAGGAAGGAAGGAAGGAAGGAAGGGGAAATAAATGGAAAGAGGAAGGAAGGGAGGGAGGGAGGGAGGGAGGGAGGGAGGGAGGGAAGGGAGAGAGGAAGGAAGGAAGGGAGGAAGGAAGGAAGGAAGGGAGGAAGGGAGGGAGGGAGGAAGGGAGG